>NC_053134.1:25532806-25832806 GCF_010015445.1 Perca fluviatilis | reverse complement strand
ATTTGTATATGTGTGTATTGATTTGTATGTGCTTTTGTTTCCTCTGTCAAAGCAAACTATTGAACTATGTGAACTATTGTTTTTATATGTGCTACACAATTGTTGTTGTTATTATTGTTATTATTATTATTATTATTATTATTATTATTATTATTATTACTACTACTACTACTTGCAGAATACAGAGGCAGGAAATTAAAGGCATGAAGTAGATAGCAACAATGACTACGTTTACGTAAATGCCTAAAATAGTCAGTTTTTTGCCCTTAATTGGAAACATATTTCTACTAAGCTGTTTACACATATCAAATGAAAATGAATATTCCACTAATATTCCCATTTACATTCAGCCGTGCATTCTGCATATTAACTTAAAACTAGAAAAACGACTAGAAAACTAAAACTATTTAAAAGTTTTTTTTGTCTTAATTTCTATCATTTTACAAGGGCTCGGGCCGGGCTCGGGCTTGCGCTCCAGGTGATGCGTTTCGATGAGCTCGAAAATGGATGCTGAGGAGGTGAAACGGAGGCTGGCCTCTGGAGGACTTATTTCATTTCTTTGTTCCAACTTCCAAGTGGCCTATAGCCTACGTTAGTCATGAATAAATGATGTTAAAAAATGTATAAATGACTCATTCGTGACAAAAGGCAAAAGAGCTGTGTGCGTGCGCACATTTGAATAATGTCGGACTGTTCGGGCTTTTAAAAAGCTGTCAATCAAAATGTACTTGTCGGGCTCAGGCCGATTTCTGTCGGGCTCGGGCCTTGTCGGGCCGAACTTTTAAGGCCCGGTTACAGCTCTACTTCACAGCTTCTTAAAAAGCTGGGTGACGTGATATTTCCTTCATGTTTAAAATGTATTTCTCCTTACAAGCAGAGATGTGGGTTTTTCTTGTGGACATGCATCTCTACCCTAGGCTTGCAAACTGTAGTTTAGGCTAGATGGTTTGTGAGCAACACACACATCCCCATATTTTGCAGTTCTCCTTTTTGTTAATAAACCATTTAAACCTGCCTTTGTCTGCCTAGTTGGTTCAGTTCTGTTTTCAAGGGGAAGGTTAACGCGGCGTGTCACTTCAACGTACATTTTGTAACCTCACCCATGATCTTTCCCTAACCCTAACTAAGTGGTTTTACCCTGCACGTGGAAAAATGAGGCCTAGAGACTCGTCTAAGCACGTCAAAGAATAGTTTCTTGTTAAAGAGTTAATACTGAAAATACAGAGAACTAAAAAGCGTTTCGAGTTTCGATGTTCAGCTGTAAGAACTTTCTTCTGACTTCATTAATAAAGGTTTACCTGGAACATCTGCTGCTGTTGGTCTCCACCAGTAACAGGAGTTTTACATGGCTCTCAGTAGAAACATTTATTTTAAATTTGGATGGAAAAGGAGTTTTCCCATAAGACAGCATCCATACCTCAAAGTACCCCAATCAAAGCAACTCCTCCAAGACCTTTTTATTGAGGCTGGCGTTAAAAGGTATCCCACCCCCCCGCCTCCCTATTCCTCCCCTCCCTAAACTTAATCAAGCGGTGAAGTGAGGAAACAAGGGGTAGTAGATAAAAGTGTTGGGAATGGTAATGATGCCAAGTAATGATTTCCCTGGAGGAAATCTGATCTATTGCCATGGGGAAAAGCTGGAGAAGAAAGGCCTGGGGGAGGGAGGGAGGGGGGTAACCACATCAGCATTTCATGCAGGAGCACCTAAGCCAGTGAAGAGGGAGGAGAGACCAAATAATGCAGAGGAAGGATTTTTTTAGCACCCTGTGGGTGCCTTCATCTGCCCCTCTCTCTCTCTCATTCTGTCTCTCTCTCTCTCTCTCTCTCTATCATTCTGACTCTCTCTCATTCCCTTCATCCCTCCCTCTGTACTGGGAGCAGATATCATGTATAAAGACAGAATGCTCGTGGGGAATGAAGGTCTAGTGAAAGGTGAAATCAAACAGCTGAAAGGTATGATTTAACAATGTTCAAAACTCAATAAGTGCAAGGTAAACAATAAATTAGACGTGTCTGTGTCAGGAGGACAGGAAAAGGGGGCAAAAATCTCTTTATTGATCCCATCGTCAAAAATGAATCTGCTCCTGTGCTCCTCCTGCCAAGGCTGGTGGAAAGTAAAGAAATCAAAGCAGTTAGTGGAACAGCCCTCGTCTGTGCCGCTTTCCAGCCTTCCTTTTACCTTTTTTCTTTTCTCAGGATGCAAGACTTTTCATAGAAGTAATCCTGACTTTTTCACACTGTGTTATCTCTGCAGGAACAATTTAATTAAGACAATGGTAACTAGGTATATATACGCCTCAATGCCGTAGCTAAATAAGAAACAAGAAGTGATATTATGGGATTATAAAAAAGCTTCAGGTATGTGTATACATCTTAGATTAGACTTTGGTTGAATGCTTGAAACTAACGGAGACGCTGACTGCCGAACAGAGCGGCGCTATGAAGGAGATGACATTTCCGCAGCGCTGGGAGGGGATTGGAGCACGTTGTGTTTGTTTACTAGGAAGTCCATGTGTTTTGGGGGCGAAGAGACGATGTATTGCAGAATCAGTCTCAAAGAAGACTAAAACTGACCCTCGTGATATGGAAACATTTATGATTGCTAGCCAAAGAAAAGGTTAAGGAGTCAGATATTATTCTCAGGAGTTGGGGGAGGCCAAACCAGAGACACAAACAAGTCCCTGCTAATGTTGCTCTGTGTAAACAGACAACTAATTTGCAGGAAAAAAAAAATCAGCTACTGGTCCACTGGTTGCAGGTCACTTTCCTCCTGGTCTTTGCCTGCCTTCCTGCCTTGTGTGATCAACTGCCCCACCCTAATGTCCTGCACTTGTGTCTAAAGTCTCCCTTCCTCTCTCATGTGTATATATTCACTCCCTTGCTGTTTGTTCTCTGCCGGTTCATCTTATACCCTTGTGTTTCTTAGCGTTTCAGCCTTTTATGTGCTTAGTAAGTGTGTGTTTGGATCTCTCTGCCTATTTTATTGAGTCTCTGCTTAGTGTTTTTTGGACACTGCCGCCAGATTAACATTTTGACCACTGCCTGTTTTTGACGCTGCCTTTGCCCAGTGTTTTTGGAAACTGTTGCCTGGTTTTATACCACCGTTGTACAATAAAACCCTTTTTTTTTGTCTGAATCCTGCATCCTGAGGCCCCTGTTTGCCCAGCCTGACAACTGTAAGTCTGTGCCTGCATATATAAATCCCAGAGAGCAGCAGCTCTGTTCCCTCATCCCTGAACAGCTCAGCATATCTTTTTCAGTGCCGTCTTGATCCACAAATGTACCTGCCTCCTAATACCAGCATTTTAAAATCTCATTATATTACGACCACAGTAAAGCAGCTATGTCACCAGGCTCCAGGACTGGGTTGCTTTTTCTAATCTGTGGGACGTGGGATCCGGCCCAGCTTTAAGAGTTATTATGACAGGAAGTGGGAGAGGAAACAAATAAGTACTTTATGTGTTGGAGGACATGTCAAGCATCAACAGAATCTCAGCAAACAAGCTAATGTGTGTACGACGGACACCCATCTCCATCCATCCTACAGAAAGGAGACAGGTGATGAGCAACTCAGGACCACAAACAGCCATTCATTTAGCCTCCAAATGAGTTTTTCCTCGCCATGCTCGGTGTATGATGTGTGCAGTAGCTATTATCCTTGCTCTGTTCAATTATTGATTTGGAGTGCCACAGGGTGAAAACCATAGCACACCACGCACAGGCCAAATAAATCTGTTTGCAATGGTTTAGGCGTTGTCTCCATTTTTCTCTCCCTCGTGCTGCGTTTCCAGATCCCAGTTCTGCCAGCAGGCTCAAACCTTTAGCAGCTCTTTCCCCAAGATCGTCCCACCCGCAGCATCAGTGACATCTCCGCAGTGTATGAGGGATGTTGCCTTGACAGATTCCCCCACTCATCCTTACAATCTGATCTGTCAAAGGGCTGGCAACACAACCAACACCCCAACATCCTCCACTACTCAGTCTTTGCCTACCAGGAGCAGATTTGTCTACGCCTCCTCGGCCTGGAGAAATGTTGAAATGATCACACACAAACTGCTATAATAGTCAGTTACATCACTGTAGCACAGCCACTGAGCAACCTGCAATGATGACATCACCCATTACTTATTTCTAAGACAAGGCTTAAAACTCAGGCACAGCACACTGCCTGGCAAAGGTTTATGAACACAGTGTAGGTTGGGTTAACCTGAAACTCAAAATGGCCTGCAGGGGTGAATGTTTTTTTTTTTTTTTGTCAATATACAGACATGTTACATTAATGGAAAGAAAACAGAATATATGAGGAAAAGCTTAACCAATGCAGAACCTTCCATACAAGCGTACTGCATCATACAATTAAGCAATCAACACCCTACGCTCTGTGACACATTCTACACTTGGTGAGCAGGCCCAGGCTTTGGATCAAAATGGAAAGGGTGACTTTATCCTGTGATTACAGAAAAGGATATCCTGACAGGAGTGGTGTCATCATCCACAGGACACAAGGCTCACTGGACGGTTTGATGAATTTGAGAATTAAGTGAATCGCATGCTATGGCCTTCACACCATCATTGGGAAATGATGTGTTAGACAGCGCTCTCCACAACCATCATCAAAATACCATGGAGAGAAAAATCTTTTGGAAGAGTGCTGCTCATCCCTTCAGTAGAGATCCAAACACATGGAGACTCTGTGACAAGGAGCGTTGACGCTGTTGAGGCTAGGTTTTTCCTCTCATTTGTCACTCACATGTATGTCTGCCCTGTGATAAACTGCTTTCCTGTCCAGGGTATTCTTGTATCACTTAATAAACCGGGCCAGTTTCCTCCCCTCTCTCTCTGAAGAGATACACCAGTAATTTAACTGAAATACACGTAAACTTGTGACGCTTATACTGTCCTTGCTAAGGCGTTTACATGCCTAAATTAGTAGCATGTGCAACCTCAGGTCAACTGTAGAGACAGCTTCATCTAGTGATTTAGTGAACAATCCCCCTACACTGCTGAGAAAATAAAAAATGCAAGCAAAATCATAATATTAATAAGAAGCTACTGATGTGTCTACCTCTAGTCCATATCCACGTTCCTCCCATAAAACGAGCACAATTGCTTAATTTGCCAAAGCCACTCATTGACTGACACCCTCACCCCACAGCAGCATTTTTAATCCATAACGCTTGGAGAAGTGTATTAAATATGATGATGATGATTGGATGCTATTTATTTCTTTTATGAATTATGGGAGCACATATATGTGTTTAACTTTTACATGTTGAACAGCTTGACCTCTCCTGTGCACAAGCCTTCCATACTGTGGATTGCATTTATCCATGCATTTGTCCATAAAGCACTAATTAATAATATCTGAAAGCCTTTCAGTTGTACAAAGACTTGGGTCCTTGGTGAAAAATCACTATATTTATTTCTTCAGAGGTGGTAAGGACAATCTAATAATAACATTACTATGCACCATGTGTACAGTATGTGTGACTTTGCTACTTACACCATAGTTGCGGTACGCGTTACAGCTTCTACTACCTTTCTTTGGTCTTCTGATGAATTAAAGTCAATGATATTAATAATGCATGCATTTTGCTTATCCTAAATAAGGTGGCACCCTGGTGTTGCTCCCCTCATGTTCCTCACTCATTTTCAGGTTGTGGTCGATGACTAGCAGGGCCTGCTTTGGTTGTTTCATAAGTTGACCAACATCGATTGTGATTGGTGGTTCGCTGAGCGTGCAGAGCCTGCATTTCATGTCAAATTACGTTATATCAGACAGAGACTTCTCTTGTACAATAGTGTTAGGTTTCTAGCTTAACGACCTGTAGTTGGGACAGACCTAACTCAATTAGCTTTGGCTGGCTCTTGTCCAGTTTGTTCAGGCTCGCACTGGAAGGTTGATTACAAGCAGCCTGGAAAGTTGGCATTTCATTGTTTTTTTCCAAGCAGACTTTGTGGAAGTAATTGGTGGACGATTTTACAGGATTGTTGACAGTTGCTGACAATGATAGAAATAATATGTTGCTAACTTTCGGATACATAAGTGATTTGAATGCAATCTTGGTACTTTATGGAAACTTATTCTCTACAGCAACATCTAGCAGCTGATAAGCAAGCGTTTATTTCTTTAACAAAAATGGTCCGATTTATGTATTATTAACATGGCTTCTCATAATGGCAACATGTATCTTGTCTTGCCAAAATGGTGCAGAATGATTATGAGTTAATTAGCCTCCCTCCAGGTTATTGATTTTCCTCCCACAGAAGTCATTAACTCTAAACAGGCCGCCTGAATGGCCTGGTTGCAGTTTGCTTCATAATACTACACGGTATGCCCCCGTTGCTGGAGTTTCAGCCACGTGTTATTAAAGTTACTATATGTCACTTTTAAATCTTTCTGAAACTGCGTAAAAATCTGATGATCATAAATGAAGTGTAACAGCAAACAAGACTTTATTTATATAGATTTTATTAATGCCTTTGCCCCGGTCAGAATGTTTCCCTGAAGTCACTAAATGATTTACGGCAGGTAGACGGCGCTACAGAGCACACATTCTGACGGGTCACAGATTTCGGTGTATTGTGTCCAGCCAGGTAAAAGGTAGCAGTTTCTTTATATAGATATTTTAGAAGTTATCTGCTGCTGTTATGGCTGATAGTGGGGCAGGACCATCACAGGAAAGAAGGAAATTAAACCTAGATCAACTGAAAGCTGAAAGGGAAAGTAAAGGGGAAAACCTGAGTCACACTCTTACTTTTGGAGACAATTATGATTCTAAATGATTCAAAACCGTCCCTGAATTGGCCTTCAAGTATCTATCTTATCTATCCATCTATCTATCTATCTATCTATCTATCTATCTATCTATCTATCTATCTATCTATCTATCTATCTATTTCATTCATAAAATAACTTCAGATTGCGCGATGTGGTTGTAGTCAGTAGCCAACATTAAATTACACCTCCCCCTTCCATTTAGCGCCCGGTTTTTATTTCTTTCAGTCCGTGTTTGTGTTGGCCTACTATTTTCTGCTCCCTTGTCCCCCTGTACTTGTGTAAAGCGTCCTTCGGTTTCATGAAATACGCTATATTCCATCCATCTTCATCTGCTTATCCGGTGTCAGGTCGCAGGGGCAGCAGCTCCAGCAGGTGACCCCAAACTTCCCTTTCCCGAGCCACATTAACCAGCTCCGAGTGGCCAGGTTCCAGGCCAGGTTGGAGATAAAATCCCTCCACCTAGTCCTGGTACTTCCCCGAGGCCACCTCCCAGCTATAGTAATCTAAGTTATTATTACGTTGGTTACTACAACAATCTCTTAATGCTTTGGCTCGTGATCCAGTGACCGTGATCCCTGGTTTAGCTCGCGATACATCCGAAGTAGGCTAAGTTACCGTATGAAGACTTGAAATGCAAGGATGCATCTGTAACTTATTCTCTTATTGTAAATAAATGATTTTCTGTGTAAGCAAAACGTTCATCGCAACTATATGACCTGCCGGTAACGCTAACAGTAATAAAGCACTGTATAGAAAAGATCTTTAGGACAGCACGTGTGGTAAAATCACTACCTTTTTTTCCAAAGTGCCCACTAGAATCAACAGAAATGAAATATATACATATAGCCACTTTAATAACAGGCATTGCTTATATGATTTCATTTATTGCTGCGAAGGGAGGAGGTTTGTATGTAATTATTGCAAGATGGGATTTTGAATGTCTGTCACTTTCACTGAATAAAAGGAAGCAAACACTTGCACACACATAGATAATGTCACTTTAAAAGAATAGCAATTAAGACAATTGACAAGTATTCATGAGGCAATTGTAATCTCCTCTCTATCCAATGTCAATATCCTAGTGGAGCTATGTTTTACAGGTTAACCCATTGGTGCCATGAAACATGTTGATGCTACACCTCTGCAAAGCTGAGCATTGGTTTGCTGCACTGTAGGCCCAGCTGAAAACAGACTACAGACTGGCCCCAGTGGAATGATGCTTATTGGGTTAAATGGGCAGCTGGACGTAGTCAGGGTTAACCTGGGTACCTAGGGACTTTGAGCTCCTTCTAAATAATTGGTGAAATGAGATGATGAGTATGTGATGTTTTTCCTGACACTTGGGAATGTCTAACAAGCCCCTGCCCCCACCCCCTGCTGTGGCACATTGACCCGCCCCGTTAGACCCCATGGTGGTCCCAGCTGCTGACACACCTACCCAGCATCAAAGAAATAGTGGCGACAAAGACGTGAAAGAAAATTACTCTCCATGCCATGTATACATCATTCAAAAATAGAAACTGGATATACATACCATTGAGATGTTACATAAGGGCTGCACAACTAATCGAATATTAATCATTAATAATTAATTCATGATTTTGTGATATTGACATTTAAAATGCGTGCTCCGCTTATAGAAAACTCTGCTGCATATCATATCAAGCGCTTCTTAAACTAACAGCATGACTCAGGAAGAACTCAACCAGCCAGTGCCGTTCCAGCAGTGGCATTATGCACAGCCGTTACCTTTACACACATCAGAGTGCTCAGTTATAACTCCACTCAGCATGACATTTCTCAGTTATTGGCTGAGATGGACAGGTTAGCGCTGCAGTGTTTTAGTCTTTACACTCACTGTATAAATGACCCTAGCGGCTAGTGGTTAGCTAGCGGCTTACAGAACACCACTGTAAATTTCAATTTATTTAATTTTTTTCAGTTAAACATTCATGTAATTAACTAATATTGGTAGTAAAGTATAAACTTAATGTTCATTTCAGTGACATGCAGGACAAGAACAGGACATGAACCCCAGTCTCCTGGGTGAAAGTCCTGTATTGTTTGACCCATCCACTCCCCCAACCTGCCTTCCTATGCGGAATTTTGGTCTTTCATACTAATCTCTACCCTTGAGGAGCGAGCATTGAGGAGGGTTCACCAAGGAGCTATAGACCCTTTGCAAACATGTGACCACGACCACGTGATGACGCCATGACGGACGGCAGAATCACCGGAAACGCAAGCTAAACAGTGTAGTAGACGAGTGGAAAGTTTCATTAGTTTCAATCAGTTTAAAAGAAATAACACTAAATAAACTGTAATAATAATATTATCTTCTTCTTTATGGCTTCGCAGATCGCAGGATTGGATACCGACCCTTACCTTCTTCCTCCCTCCGTTTTCACGGCCCTCATTAAATCCCAGAGTCTGCCCGACTTCAGTCCACATGATCTGTACCACTATGTGGTAAACGGGGTATCCCCATACACTGGTGCTGTTCTCAAAGCTTTTAAAGACATCGAGGTTTATGGCGTTTCATAACAACGGGCCAGTTAGCTGCCCTCTGAGCCAAGCCAACTACAGCTTTGACTCACCCGACAGATCAAACGGTAAATGTGAATAACTTGTACTAACATTTGAATTTCCCTTCGTATTAAAGGCAACCTCTGAGCAGGCTAGTGTATTTCAACAGCTGACTTCGGGTATAAATGACACAAGTTATCTTGGAAGCTAACGTTAGCTAGCAATCACCTGTTGAGCTCCATGCAAAGTCTGCAGCCAGCCAGCAGTTAAGACAAACTCCCAAAAGAGCCACATGAAGTGAAACTGAAGATATGTTGTGCACCATTCAAATACGAAGACAAACAAAGTCAGTGTGGTCTGTTGTTGTTATCACTTTAAGATAATTAAACTTAACTAACCTAACTAAATAGAAGCGGTTTAGGCAGGCTAACGCGCTAGCATTACGTGGCTAATAGTTAGCTAGCTCTACGTTAAGAGTGATTTAATATTGGCCAGTTTGTGATACTTTAAATATCGAAGGAACCTCAGAAGTGTGTTCCCCTTAACACAGTGACTCAAACCAGACATAACACAAAGCCTACAGAAGCCCACCGCATAACCATTTTATTATATGAGCGAACACGTACGCGTTTGACTTGCCATCCGTCCACAGTAACAGCATAGCTCTTCTGCCGTCCGTCATGGCGTTCAGAATTCCCGCGAGTAGAGCGTGTCGTCACGTGCAAAGGGTCTATAGCCGAGGATACACAAGAGCAGCCTTCCTGGAAGCCGTGCAGTTAAAGGAGTTGCTAAATCCGCCCAAACAGCTGACGTATTCATGTGACGCTTCAGAGGAAAGGACGTCTCATCCCTCTAAAACACAATGCTCATTGCCTCTCTCCTCAGATGATTTCCTCGCATCTCAGCCGTGTCAATTTATGCCGCATTCTATTTAGCTCGGAACTCGGAAGCCGGAGCTGGAGAATGACGTCATACCCGAGTTGAATGCGTTCCATTTAAAAGTCGGATTTTCATTGTTTTCGTTAGCTCTAGCCCGGTTAGCTACCAGTTGATAACAGCGCATTACGCCATTTTTTATGCATGCAAACAGCATAACAACATGCCCACAGATAGAAGTTGGACATGCCTGTGTGAACGACTGATTTAGTGACACAAATAAGACAGAGGTGGTTATAACTTTATGTTACTGCAGCTTTCACATCTGTTGATACAGGGGGCAGCCATGTTGGATTTTGAATTTAGGGTACTGCGAGGTTGTACGAGTTCCGAGCTCGTAAATCCGAGGTCAGGGGGCGTGTTTCCGACTTTGACCTCGTAAAAACCGAGTTCCGAGGTAAATAGAACGTGGCATTAAGTGCTATGGGACGTACCCATAGTCTCGGGAAGGAACTTGTTTTGGTGGAATGTGCGTACGTTCAAAAGTTGGTCTAGTCATGCAACAGAAAACTCAGATTGGACAGATAGTCTAGCTAGCTGTCTGGATTTACCCTGCAGAGATCTGAGGAGCAGTTAACCATAGTCCTCACAAATCCACCGGAGGTTAGAACGCCAACACAAAGGAAGAGGAAGGTAACAGACATCCGGCGGAATTTACGGCGGCACCGGAGCAATCCCGGAAGTGGAACGTCGTGGATATAGACTATGTGGTCATTTTAACAGAGAAGTTTGACTGATTAATGAAATGTATTTCTGTACAGTCCTTTATTGAAGTGATAGCTAAATGAAGAGCTATGTATTAATCCTCCTCAGACGCTCCCTGTGGTTGATGCCATGCTCAAGCAGGAAGTGAATGATGACACTGAGTGCTGGGCAGTTTGTCTCCCGCACTAATCATCACCACTGTGTCACATGTGTCCTAGCAGCCCAGTCTTCCACCTGAGAGGACCACAGGATGAAATATAGCGGTGCAGTCTATCCACAGCCCCAACTTGCCTGCCATTGAGGTGGGGTGCCTGACAAGCATAAATTATGTTAATAGAATTTAATAAAAAACACTTTATTCCAAAGGTTTCAGTACTTTGAAATGTCAAGATGATCTAGTATGTTACCTGGAGAGAATTCTGAAGCTTAAGTTAGAACACTAAAATATTAAAACAAGAAATTGTGATCTCTCATGAGGAATGACAGAGCGTGATGAAAAATGGAGAATGCACAAGTGTGTCTCCCAGGTGGAGTTTTCTCCATTTATTAATTGATCTGAGCGCTGAATCTAGTCCTCTATTGTGGCTCTGTATAATGAGGAAGATATTTAACAGATTTAGGAATATTTTAATGAAAGAATGGCCTTTTTTTTGTCGATTCCTTTCTGTAATTTACAATCACACTGTTATCTAAAAACAGCCAAATTGTAATTAAGTAAGAAATTGGATTTTTGTGTTTAGTTTGGTGATTAGTAATGACGGTCTATTGAAGAGTGGAATTATCAGAAAATGATTCTTATGAATACAAAAAAACACAGTTTTGTGTGCCACCTCCCCAGCCCTCTCCGACACACACACACACACACACACACACACACACACACACAATGGAAAAGTAATGGTGGTGAGACTGTAAATTATCCACTGCTGGTTGTTAATTGAACATGTCCATTGTTACCATGACAGACTGCCTATTGATTGGCTATTGGTGCTCCCACCACTTCCCTTGGCCTGAGGATACGGCCTGACGTAGAGACATGTTGTGAGTAGAGAAAGGAGGGGAAACAGGCTGAAATAATAAAAAAGAGGGCGCTGAAAAAGGCTGGGAATGAGAGAAAGAAAAACCTTGGAAATTGAATGAAAAAGAGAATCAGAAGGTGGGGGAGTAACGTTGGGTGCTTGGCCACTGTGTTCAATTACAGCATGCGGGAGGTTAAATCGATAACATTTAAATTGCTTATGGTAATCACCTGCAATGCACCTCCAATCAGTAGGATCAGCATAAGCAATGTGCTGACCCCAGCCTGCTCAGCCAGCGACTGAAATACATGAAGAGGAGTCAGCTGGCTGGAAGGGTCAGCCTGGATTGTGTGTGTGTGTGTGTGTGTGTGTGTGTGTGGGGTAGCCTAGCCTCATTACATCTTTTCTAAATTAGTAAGATGTGTTAAAATGCAAATGCTGCTCTGTGCAGTAAAAGTGAGAGAAATCCGTTTCCCCACAAGGAAGTAATGAAGAGGAGGAGACCTGCTGGAAACAGGCTGTCTTGGCTTGTTAAAACGTGGCGATGGAAAGTAAAGGTTTTGAGGTCAGAGAGGCTGAGATGTGTTTTTATTTTCAAAAGGTCATTTGAACCTAACCCTAACCAAAACCCTAACCAAAACCTCAGCCTGCCCTAAAAGGGTTTCACCAAATGACATTTAACCACAATTCAAGAGGATTTCGAATATCATCTCTGTCATTACGTTCCAACTGCATACATTTCACGTATCGGGGAGCGGTCTGTGAGATCTCACCCTGCTGTGTTTTCCAGTATTTTGAGTACAGCCCTTGCAAAACAGTATCTGATAAGTAGATTTATAACAGTCATTTTACTTTCATTTATGTGCACCAATCAATACATTTTGTCTGTAACACATATCATTTACTTTATTATTATGTTTTCCAACCAAGAGGTACTGAAAGCCTCAGGCTGCTACTAATGAACTAGTTTGTATGATGTGTCACGGTTCTGTCCTGCGGCCGGTGGCCTTCACACTTTCTGTTTATTTAAGTATATTTTAGACCATGTGACAGTATTTGTTTCTAGGCTGGGGTTTCCTGTTTCATTAATTGTGTGAGTTTTCTGTTTGTGTGTATATCTCATGTGTCGCCCTGCCCTGTATGTCTTCCATCGTCAGCCTGTCTTTTTGTTATCAGTCCTTGTTGTCCTGTTGCCACTGTTGTGATCCTGGGTTTTGTTCAGTTTCCTGTTTTATTTTGTAGTCTCTCTGTTTCTCCTGGGTCTTGTTTTACTTCCTGTCTTGTGTTTTCCCACCTCTGATTGTCTGCCCCGCCCTGATGCGTTCCAACTGTTCATCAGCCCTCATGTCACCTGTCCCTCGTTCCTACCCTCCTTACCTTGTGTATTTTGTTCTGTGTTATTGTTGGGTAGTGTCAGATCATCATCATCATCATCATCATTCACGGTGTCTCACTCAGTGTTGTAGCTTCCTGGTCGTCGTTGTTGTTGTTGTCCTCCGTTGTTATTCCACTAACTTAGTTAAACTCTTAATAAACTCCTTACTAGTCCGTTTGCTCAAAAAGGCTCACATGAACAAAAAACATTGGCCAAGTGCACAATCCATCATCACGGTGTGTGTGAGACACCGCTGCTATAGTACACCCATACAGAATGCAACATAACAGTATAGGGGCCTGCCTAACTTATAATAGGCTATGTCACTGAACACAACTGATTAACCATCAACACAGCACAGGTACACACAGCTCCTACATATTACAAGTTGACTTGTTACTTACTTCCCATTGACTTTACTTGTGTTACAGCTGTGTGCTGGATGAATGTTGTGCAGCGTATGTTGGGTGGGAATGGAAATTTGGACCTGACTATATGCTGGTGCACATGGGTGTTTCAGGCCCGGACGCACCAACGGATTCGCTGCCTATGCTTGAATCGGTTCACTATTAATGTGGGGTTTTTTTTTTTTTGTGGGGGGGGTTTTTTTGTTGGGGGGGGGGGCGGGTGTGTTGGCCTGTCTTGTACTGTAGGCGTTAGCACAGCAAAAAACAGCTGGTAGAAGCTTGGCTAAAAGCAAGCTTATTGTAGGTCGTTAATGCTGAAAATATTCAGGAGGATAGCATGCTGTATCTCATTCTACGGCACCATGTCTTTCAATGTTGAGAAGAAAGAGAGTAAAGAATCTCAAAATGTCCACCTGGTGTTACCCAATTGATTCATAATTCTCTCTGCCAGCCGTGAGTTGGATTCCGCCTAACTATTCATTAATTTTTCAGGACCTTGGGTGCCGTTGTACGATATAAATATCTGGCCCACCTCAGCACCGGTGTGGAGTGCGACTTTGAAGTTATGCCTAATGAAGCGGCTGTATAGTTAACCAGCTGAACAATGAGGCTCAGGGCAGATCATAGGCATGTGGATGACAGCTAATGAAACGCAGACACAAAGCAAAGCCAACAGACGCACACAGAGGGAACATCTTCAACTGGAGGCACTACTGTATCTAATCAGGCTGTCATACATGAATATCCTCAGTACAGAGACATACATGCACATACTGTGTGTACCCATAGTAACCCTGTCTCTAACAAAATATGTAATGCACTGTAAATTAGCTTTCTGAAATGGGTTTTGGAAGAAACGCATTGCTGCCAAAAGAATGTTCATATCCTTATGCAGGGACTGCAGGGAGAAGGTTGTGGTGGATGGTGGAGTGTAAACCACACTGTCATTAGCTTTAGGCTACCATGTTGTGCTCGTAGAGACAGTCAATGGAAACGTCGTTAGCTGTTAAAAACACGTTCATTATGTCAGCCTGATAATCAAAATGAAATGCAGTGTTAACTTTCATAAGAGCACACTCTTTCCTTTACCTTGCGCACATGCTTTAAATGCCCTAAACAGAACCTTAACAACCTCAGGCTTTAGTTGCCCAGAGTGGATATTGTAGGAAAACTAAGAAAACACTTTGGCAGTGAACATTTAGCAGATATGCATAGTATATACATTTTTGTGTTGCCATTTTTAATTAGTTGTAGCCTGTATGAACATTTGATGAACAATACAGGGTTGATCCATACAGGTAGCAAGCTTGCCTCCTAAATGACTCATGGATGAATGATGTTCTAGAGCATCATAGAGAAAGGGTGTGGAGGCCAGGTGGTGGATGAGTAGAAGAGCCCTGATATACTCCAGAACAGAGGTGGAGGTGGACAGCAGCATGACAGTGGAGTGGATTTGTGGACCCCCCTGTGCAGACGGTGGCGCAACTCTTGTGGAAATAAGCAGCTGATTCAAATAAATGTAACATGAACTCTTGTGGTGCCCGAGTATTTCATGGTTCACGTCCTGTCTGCTGCAAGTCTGCGTTGACACATTTGCTATTTACCTGAACTTGTTTCCTTCATCTTAACCAAGTGCTTTAGTTGTCTCACCTCAGCCAAACCTGAATCATACTTCAGTATATGGACAGAATATCCAACTGAAACGTGTAACAGCAAACCTTCTGCAGATACATTCAATATTAATATGCTGACCTTTTTAGAAAAAAAAAAAACACAATCCAGGCAGAATGCCTAAAACATATTGTGCTAATGCAAAACAGTTGCATTTGTGCATAGTGTAATTGATGTGAGATGTTGCAGACAGAGTCCAGCCTACTGTGCATGCAGCCAGGCGTGCTGGGTGTGTCTGTGCCTGTTAGTTATACAAGGTGGAGCTGTGAAATGCTTGGCTTGTCTGAGGAATGAGAGACCCTGGAGGGCCAAGGGTCCCCAACAAATGAGCTCCCATAAAACTATTGTACTTATACATGGACAGGACCCAATGCAGACGAGCAACCGCCCAAAGCAGCCTTCATGGTAATTTCCCTCTATTATTTACAGTGCCCACCCATGGGTTTCACTGCTCCGTGTAGGAGCCAGTCACCTTCATGTGAAGCGTGGGGCAATTCATCATATCAGCAGCTGACACATCCAAACAAGTCGGTACACTCTACTTCCTAAGAGCAAACACAAGCGGGAATCTGCTGATGACAATTATTTTGTATACAAATGTTAGCAAATTGGGTTAAAGCTGTTGTTGTTCCTTGCGTTCAGTCTTTGCGTAATTATATTTGAGTGTTTGTGCTCAGTTGGAAATGAAATAAAAGCTGCATTGTGGGGGTATGCAGGGGAATGTTTGCAGCACAGCAAATGAAGTTAATTGTTCGAGCTGAAGCGCTTTTATGAGCTGCACCTGGTCCATAAATGATTCCTAATGAGGAGCAACTCAGTTGACTTTTAAAATGCCTCCCTCTAGTGGAGGACACGCGCCCTTCCAACGCCTCACAGTCAGTTCAGCTCTGTTCTGTCTGCCACAAATACAACAGCAATATATCTGAATGTGGACACTCCTGTGAATGTGAAAACTATGGATTTTAGAAACAGATCTTTAATATCTCCCCATGTTTAGCTCCTTCTCACGTGTCTTCATTGCGTGTGTTTGTTTTATCAGTTGGCAGCACATTATTACACATTATTCATTCTGACATCAACTGCTGAGGGAATCGAAATAGGATTCTTTTTTTTATCTGTGTTTTAGTCAATAAAGGAAATGAATAATGAACCCCAAAATGTATTATTATAATGTTATTAAAAGTACAGATAAAATAAATCTCATACATTGGTTTTTCAGTCTGCTATAATTAAAAACTTTGAATAAAATGTGGAGAATTACTCTTAATGGAAACACAAGGGCTATTCCCTATTCCATTAAAATGACAGGATGTCAAATAAATGATACGGCAATTTCCAATAATTGTATAATACTAATACAAGTATACACTGTTAGAAAAGTCAGTAGAAAGACAGGCTAATATACTTCGTTAATATGAAGGGATGTTCTGTAATGATTTTTTACAGTTGTAAAATTTAAACATTTAAACATTTAGATTTTTGGATGAAAAGAAAGGTCTGTCTAAAGGTACAGAGGATACACTGTAAATCAAATAAACGGAAAAGGTACCGGTCATTTTCTGCCAGGACATTATCAGTTTTTGTACGGATTGTTTTCATACAGTGTAGCTTTTTAAAATGTTGTGTTTCATATCAGGAAGGAATAAGAGGACAAGACAACACGCAGTTTTATTTCCAGAAAGAAAATATTACAATTGTAATGTTTGAGCTGCTGACATGTGGATGTGGCTTCTACAGGGGAAACATTTTCTTTTCTGTGCTATTATTGTCCAAGAGAAATTATTTCTGTTAATAAATGCAAATCCCCCTTAGTGTTTGGTTTATGCTCTTATTTGGTTGTAATTACCAACAAGAAGGAATGTCAACAATTGTTTATTTTTCAGTTGTCACTAAACTAATAATAATAATAATAATAATAATAATAATAATATATTTAATTTAATGGCACCTATTATGACACTCAAGGTCCACTTACAACAAGAACAGTAATAAACATTTAAAACAATGAAGCATTAAAGGCACACTATGTAACTTTTCCCTCTTACAGGTTGTCTCATTGGAACTACAGCTCCCTCTTTGGTCCCCTACAGGTTGTCTCATTGGAACTACAGCTCCCTCTTCGGTCCCCCCTACAGGTTGTCTCATTGGAACTACAGCTCCCTCTTCGGTCCCCCCTACAGGTTGTCTCATTGGAACTACAGCTCCCTCTTCGGTCCCCTACAGGTTGTCTCATTGGAACTACAGCTCTAAATCCAATGAGACAACCTGTAGGGGGGACCGAAGAGGGAAAAGTTACATAGTGTTGCTTTAAGAACTAAAACAACTTAGTTAACTGTAGAAAAAGCTTGTGGTTTGGGTTCCAGTCCGCTAATCTTTTTACGTTATTTTACGTATATTATTTTTTTACATGGTAGCTCATGCACTGAGGCTCAGTCCTCACTGCAGCGGCCCGGGTTTGAGTCTGAACCACGGCACTTTGCTGCAGGTCAGTCAGCTGTCAAATAAAGGCCCAAATGCCCATAGACAGTATATAATGGACCAACAGAGCCCGTTGCTCTGGACGGAGACCAGTGAAGGCTATTAGAAGCACTTATCTGGTGATCTCTTGCTTTACTGAGCAGCCTCCAACTGAGCTTGAAGACGTAGATGTGACGTGAGCAACCTGTCTGAAAGTGTGAAGTCTTCTGGTAGCTGTGCCGAGAGAAATCTCAATCATTCCCAATCTTACAGAGACGGAGAGCGTAGGTATATGTAAGGAGATAACATGGGTACAGGCTAATTAGTGCTAACTAAAATGCTAGTTAACATTAGTAATTAAACCTAAACAGCTAATGTAAGTTGAAACTGCCTGTGAGCTTCTGTACTCCACGGTAATTACTCTACTATGTGACACAAGCCTATTTTTACAAAAGCGTCTGCTACGGAGCCATAACGTGAGGTACAAGGTAATGGAGCCTTTTACACATTGTCGTGTTTCTTTAGAAATAAACAATGGACAAATAGAGTCTTTTAACGGTTCAGATGTAAAGTTATTCGCTGTTAAGTGGCGCCAAAATGAATGCTAGTCAGTGGAATGCTAACGGGAGGTGATGGCCAGGTAGCAACAAAATGGCGCCATAGGAGGTTCGAGTTCTGAAGCGAAGCTTACCCCCTTGAAAATGCCTCAAAAAAATAATTTAAAAAAATGACTTCCTGCTTTGCGCCTGTCATAACTACTACGGCCACTGGAGGGCGCCACCACTGTAAACGTAAAGATGGATAGTAACTGTTGCTTGAACAAACAACTTGTGGGGCATTTTCCTGGGGAGAAAAGTCTCTCTCTCTCTGTTAGAAATCACTGGAGAACAACAGACATACATATTTAATGCTACTATGATCTCAAACATGTCAGTGTAACATATCATCTCAGTTACATAATACTTTAAATATTTCAATTACTAACCTGACAGAAAGAAAGCTGACCTGTGATCGGCATTATGCTATTAGATATTGTAACTCTATGTGTATGTATGTATGTGTATGTATATATATATTCATTTATTTTGTTTTTTTATTTTAATTATTTATTTTGTAATGTCTCCAGGAGGTGTGGAGGTAACCTTTTATTTAAAGTTTTAGTCTCCTGCTGTCCGGCCTGTCCAGTGGTTCTTTTAACCTGCTTTTAATATCTGGCCTTCTTTTAAACAGCTTTTATATAACCAAACTCGTTTTTTTAAGGAGGTTTTGAAGTGTTTTAATCACACCAGTAGTCCCCTTGTGCCCGTGCCCCTCGCAGCGCCCATCCCGGTCATTGTGTTTTAACCCTAACCTAACCCCGAAAACTACAAGTCAGCGTGTTTCATACACATCCTGAAGCATGTCCTTCATCATTACTGTATTATAAGAGACCTGTGTCAAGATCTAGTGTTTAGATGCTGAAGCTTTGGTTTATATTGTGCTCACATTATCCTAATATCCTTTGCAGGTGGATCAAAGGGGGGGAACAACTGACAGGTTTTGGCCCAGCAGATCATTCACCATAGATGTATACAGTGACCAGCCCAGCAAAGCAAATAAAGCTGAAATGAAGTGCAAGAGAAGAGATATTAAAATTATTATTGTGGTCCAACATGACGTTGTGTGCATCTTCCCTTGTTTTTTTGCACAGTCATCGTGATCAGCAAAAAACAGTTCCAAAGAGCAGAATTCCTGGCATTTATCCTGGGGTTGTGTAATCTGCCCTGAGCTGAAGTAACACTTACTATTAGGTGTTGCCAATGAAGTAACAATTTAGCCTCAGGTATATATTACATTACATATATTAATACACTGGTAGTCCAACCATTTTAAAGTGAAAATGAACACAATTCTTATCTTCGCTGGCTTCATTTGAAGTGTCTGAATACTGCATAAGACATACTGTTATGTTTGAAGGATTTCACCTTTTAAATTTTAAAATTATATGAATGACCTTCTCCATTGCCAGATTGAACACCTGTACTTAAGTGAATCAGAGTCGCATTGAGTTTTAGCACTTGTTCCATTCCATTACCTTGAGAAGTCATTACCCAGACACAAAGTTGATAGAAAAGTTTATTAAAAAGAAATGTTCCATCTATGAAAATGTAAAGCATAAGTGCTAAGGATGTTTAATAATCAAGCTCATAGATAGCTGCAGCAAGAGTTAATTATTAATTAACAGATAAGGTTTTGTTAGAGTCCAATGCTGTCTCTAAAGGAGGAGAACGGTGCTAAGCACCCTGTAAGTCATGGAGAAGGTGACCAGCATGCCTGCTACCCAGGACAGGGCCCTGCTGGGCTGAGGCAGAGCGCCAACGTACGAGATGGTGTGGAAGATCCGAGAGCCGGCAAACACACGGAAGTGAAGCAGAGCAGTAGAAAGCTCGGGTCCAGTCAGCGCGTAGAGCAGGCCGACCATCACAAAGGGAACAACGCTCTCCAGGTCATTCTGGTGACACCTGCACAACAAACAGATAACACATAACATCTAGCAGTATCGGTTGGGATATGTGGCAACTTGTTTTACATATTTACAACGTATTGTATTGTCCATGGAAAGTCTTGAAACTGATGACTTAATAATCTTTCCAATAAGGATTCTTTACATTGATTATACAATGTAAGGGATCATGGATTTTGTTACTATTGAGAATTGAACCCCCTCTGGCTAATTCAAGACGTCCTGCATCACCCTGTCGGGGGTTTAAGTTGCAATAATGACCTCTCGCTACATTATCTGGCTTATTACGGCGTATTACATGGCTATACATACAGGGGTTACCTGCTGATCTCGGTCGGGACAGTTAACTTTAGCGCTGATGAGCCCGGCTCTCTGGTTGAAGCCAGGTGGCCCCATTGGCTGAGCTAACCATGGAGCTAACTCATGCTCTGTTAGCACTGTTGCTATTAGCCAGAGGTGGGACCAAGTCACTGGTTTGCAAGTCACAAGTAAGTGTCAAATATTTTCACTGAAGTCCCAAGTTGAATCGATTGTATTGATTTTAAAATAGACTGCCAGTGTCTATGACCGTCCATGGCAACATACTTCGCAACGGTCTGTTATACGTAGCAACAGTCCGTTAAACAGATTTAACACACCGTAGAGTGCTGTGATTGACCAATCAGAATCAAGTGTACAACAAGGCCGTATAACAATGATATACGCATATATATGATATAATCCATCCATCCATCCATCTAACTGCTGATCCAGTGTTTGTTTGAGAGGCACTGTGCTGCACGCATGACTGTATGATTTGTATTATTAGTCAATATTATTTACTATTTTTCACCCTTTTGTTATATTAAATTATTATTTAGCTTCTTAATAATAAACCTAACTAGGATTTATCAGCCTTTTCTAGAATGTGACTCTGTTTTTAGGTCCAGAAATCTTTAATGCAACTACTGAATTGAGTTTGAGTATTACCATTGTATCAAACCATAACTTCAAGTTTAGGGGGTTGATCATTTCACCTTCGAACTCGCTCCACATCTGGATGGGTTCTCAACAGCTTCTTCCTCTCCTCTTCAGGCTTCAGGGCCACATCTTCCTCGTTCGCGAAAGCCTAATTATAATACATACACATACATAGTATATAGAAAACATATAATACATGCATTGACTCAAAGTCTGCAGTGTTTACCCTTACCAGAGGTTAGGTGAAAAGGTACCATATTATAATCTCGTAATGCAAATACATGAGGAGAATATGCAAAAACTGATTAGCAAACATACTAAATAAATCTAATTAAGTGATTCCTTTTTAATTGGTTGCCTTTAAATACCTTTTGTTTTTCTTTCTTGGCAATCTTTTACAACCTGGCAACCTGGCGTGTGCTTCAGTTAGGCTGTGAACAGGACTTTTCATTCTGGTCTAAACACACCCTGGGACCTTGTATCAAGTCAGACTTGTTTTAACAGATGTGAAGGCTTGCTACCTACCCCTCTGGTCATGCGGTAGTATGCAGTCATGGGCGCCATCAGCAACATCTTCACAATGACAATAGCTGCGTAGGTGGTGAAAGCCATAAATACCTCATCTTCCATCAGCGTTGCCATCTCTGCTGGTTTACAACTGACAGGAAGAGATGCAATTTAGTTAAACATTCTGTTTCTGCAAAGATAAGAAATAACCTAAATAAAATGACTAAACTTTCAGCTGCCACAAATCTTCAAAACTTCGAAAATTAGTGTAGCATTAGTATCATTCTAAAAGTGTGATCAGAGTGTACTTGTGCCTTATACCTATAGTGGAGAATGAAATACTGTCCGTAAGATTTAACACTCTAAAGAAGCCAATTATGTATACATCATTATATATATGCTATTGTCAAAAATATATAGTATAATTTATAGTTTAACAGCTTAACTTACGTTCTGTGGTGACTCTACAGAAGTGGAGTGAAGTCTGGGTCTGTTGCATAAAAACAAACTGACCCTTCACCCGGAATTTCAGGAGGCGGGACAACTGCAACTGCTGCAGCAAGAAAACATCTGGTTACAATGTAACCTTGGTTCTATGAGTAAAGAAACTATCTCTTCTAGGGGTGTCATGATTCTCCAAATCCTCGATTCGATTACATTTTATATTCTAAGGTCATGGTTCAATTCAGTTCTCAATTTTTTTATTTTTTTTTTGAAAGCACATGTTGCTATGCCTTTTTAGACTTGTATGCAATATAATATCTGACCTTTGTTCGCAATGTACCTCACTACATTTTCAAATTTAAAACATTTATTAACAACATAATGTAACAATAACATATCTTCTGTCAAAAATCTTTATACTTTACTTAATACTTTATATCTTAAAGTAAAAAGAAAAAAACGTTTGCTGATAATGCTGAGGGCAGATGCTTCGCAGCACAGCGGTGTTTGGTGTTTTAAGCCCCCAACGTCGTCTTCCAGGCAGCACTGCCTGGAAGGCACTAGGATTAGGCAATGGTTATGGTTAGGGTTAGGTGCCTTGAAGACGATGGTCGCAGTGCTGCCTTGAAGGCTTGGTTGGGGGCTTAAAACACCATCGAGCCAGCACAGCGGTCTTAGCAGCTGAGCAGACAGAGAGCAGAGAGGGTGACTCGGCAATCCGCTAACTTGTTGCTCTCTCTAATATAACCAATGTTATAGTTTGGATCTCGACAAATTTCAGAGGACCCTGGCTGCTCAGAGCTCCGTGCACTGGCGCCACGGAGGAAAGGCACACACCTAAAGGCACCATTTAAACACACTACCCACACAAAGATGACACAGAGCTGGATTGAAATCAGCGAAATATCAATTAAAACCATTTTGGACACAGTAACCTGGGACAGAATTCTGTTCACATTGTAGATCAGAGTTCTTCAATGCTGTAGATATGTTGATTGAGTAAAGTTAGTATATGTAATCTTGTATTGCAAGAGCTTCCTCCACAGTGCTGTGGAAGAGGGTCTGGCTAGTCCACACAGCATTTTGGGATGGGAGAAAAACGTGCTCCCGGTTTATTGGCATTTCTTAAAACCAATCACAATCATCTTGGTCGCTGGACGGAGCTACGGGGCCTCTGCAAAATAGTCTCGGGAAGGAACTTGTTTTGGTGGAACATATACGTTCAAAAGTAGTTTTAGTCGTGCAACAGCAAACTCAGATTGGACAGATAGTCTAGCTAGCTGTCTGGATTTACCCTGCAGAGATCTGAGGAGCAGTTAACCATAGTCCTCACAAATCCACCGGAATTTAGAAAGCAAAGGAAGAGGAATTGGGACGGACATCCGTCCGAAAAGAGGGACATCCGGCGGCACATGAACAATCCAGAAATTGAAACGTCGTGGATATAGACTAGTATATATGCAACTCCCTGAATCCTCCTTCAAATATAACACAAAATCATCATTATAAAATATACTTTATAAGTGTATTCCACTGCTGTTTCCAATGCAGCCCGCCTCTCTCCTCTCTGTTCTTCATCCCTCCATCAAAGCTCAGTGAACTCCTGTCTCCAGACTGTTGCTAAAATTCTCCTGCATGAAGTCAAGATCCCTTTTGTCTCAAACCTTGCTGTCATTTCCCTTTAATCTGATGTGTCACTTTTTGAGAGCCAGATGCTTAAAACACTGTCAGTCTGAACTTAAACAAAGAGCTATGTCTTACCAGCATGAGGTGCTTTGAAAAGTGTGCGAAACACCTGATAAAGAGACCAAGCTTGTTATTTCTCCGTGTTCGGCAGCCCCCTCTCCCTGTCACATCCCAGTGTGCCCAGTGCACTCACTTTGCTGGGAGGGTATATACCAGTTGGGGAGAGGAGTCACAGTCTGTTATGTTGAGTTGTGAGTGAGCACCGTCTACGTAAGAAAAGCAGAATGTTGATAATGTGTCTATTCAGCCCAAGGCATGTTTACCATGATCTGACATGCTGATACATGTGGAGGCATGATGCTAATGACAGGTGACACACTCACAGATGATGTTAGTTTTCTCAATTCCTCTCACTTCTCCTTTACTCGGTGCTGCAAAGGCTCATCTGTGCAGGAGTTGCTACAGCTGCGTTTTTCAGTTGTCTCTCTAACGCGTATCTGACAAAACACATTTTGTTTTAATCAATAGAGCTGTCTACACAGGCTAGCGTTTCATTCACCCTGTACGTGCGTTATCGCGACTCAAAGCTTTTTTTTACGCTTTAAGTCTGTTTTTCTTTTGTGTGTTGGGCAATGTCAATGCTGCCAAAATGCAGGTGACCTACATTCAATACTGTGCCTGAAAGCATCCTGTGTTGATGGGGGACTGAACTTTCACTACGCAGCAGACGACCAGCCAAGAGAGGAAAAAAAGTCACAATGAACTGGTGATACATTAACCACACGAGGAGCAGTAAAAATGAGATTAACCATAGGATATGACATTTCTCCGGACTCTTTATTGATGGTGTCAAAGATGGTAGCATCGGCATGCTAACATGCTAATGCTACAGCTATGTTTAATTATCAAACTCCTTGAGACACAGTCAGGGCCGATGTTTCCATGGTGTGTAACTTTTGCACAGTGACTAGTGCAAAGCATTATTATGTTCATTGTTATTGTAGGTGTTATAATTAATTTGAGTATATTTATTTTAAGTATGTTATCCCTTGGATACTTTTATCTTGTTAATCCAAAAATGAAATAAGTTAAACCACAAACAAATTTACATTATTTCTTGCATGATTCAACTTACAAAAAAATAGCAAATCAATTACGAAGCAAGTTGTCATTAATATCATTATTATTGATTAAGAATGTCTCAGATGAAGACTTATGCATCATGTTATACACATTCCTACAAACCATGTGTTTGACAATGGCTGTCTGGTCTGTGTGTGTGTGTGTGTGTGTGTGTGTGTGTGTGTGTGTGTGTGTGTGTGTGTGTGTGTGTGTGTGTGTGTGTGTGTGTGTGTGTGTGTGTGTGTGTGTGTGTGTGTGTGTGTGTGTGTTAGTAGAAGCCAGCAGTGGGCCTCTCAGGTGGAGAGAAATCATTTCTGGCAGTAACATTTAATTTCTCTGCAGCAACCAGTTTACTATTTGAAATTGATTAATGTTCTTGTCAGGAGCTGCCAGTGATCAATACATTATGATCACATATCATGTCAATATATGGTTTTATCCATGTTTTACTCACACTCTGCTGCAGGATTCCAATCTGAGTCCCGCCTGAATGAAAAGGAAGCTAAGCGCCTCAGATGGATCTTAAATATCAGCAGCCAGGCGTCATCCTTTGTGCAGTATATTCCCCAAGAAAAATAAATGTCCTGTGATTTCCCACAAGGGGTAGTAATGGCGAAAAGCTGCATTGATTCCTCGCCAGCACTGCCAGTAATTGGGATGCTGGCTGCGATATGCTGCCATTGATTTCTTATGGTAGCCAGGTTATGCTGCTGGTGTAGGACAACAATGACTAAATAACAGCCTGGCCAATGATCTTAATGCCACAAGGCAAGCACAGCTATTGATTTCATTATAAAGTGCCTCCTAGGTTCTGCACACATACATTTTTTTATTGATCAGTGGCAATGTCCACATTACTTTCAGCACTGTCACAAGCAGCCAATCAATGACAGAAGAATGCTGAGTGCATAGAATTGCATAGGTACAGTGGGGCGCAATGAATTTGGCAGCATATAATCAGGGTTTGGAAGGTGACCCCGACTGACAGAATTGATAAGTGTGAGCTTTTTCTCTGCAACCTGTGGGATAAACCACAGATATGGTGTGATTAACTTGTCCAATAGGGTTTCATTTGACCCTATTCACAAACTCTATGGCCCAAAGGCAGCACGGAAATAAGAAATCAGACCAGCACCCAGGCAGGAGAAACTGCTCAGATAAGACTGTATTGATGATAGGTTGGGAGTAATTTGTTCAGCCCTAACCACAAAATAGAGGAATCATATCAACTGGATAGATGGACAGCAAAATAAATGTTGAAGCCACAATACCAGTAATTGGTTGATTTTTGTTGAACTGGAACATGATGAAACAGTCACAGACGATCAATTTAGTGGGCTCTAAAAGCAGTATGGGGGGGAGGGGGAGTTAAAGATGAACAAAAACATACCACATCAACTACAAAATCAGACCGTACTGAACTCCTTGTAAAATAGCAAGGCTACAGATAAGGGATCTCAAAAGTCAATGCCATCATTACGCGTATTGAGTGTTTCCTCCAGAATGAATATAAAAACTTTCCTGAAAGGACATTTATTTTAGGTAATCAGCTCTTAAAGTACACATCCTCTCTTGAATTCAAATGAACGGTTCATGGTCTGTCAGGATCGCACTGAACAACTGATATCTGAATTTTGAAACTAAGTGTGCGATGTGTCAGTGAGGAGTAAGATTGAATTAGGGACTAATCTGTTGAGTCTAACACGTGTACCCTGTCATCCAGTGACTTAGTGTATTTGTAATGGTTTCCCTTGATGGGGGTAGCCTGCCCAGGTGCTCGGGGGGGCTGAGCCTGGCTGCCTTACAGACCTTTCCCTTCCAAATGGCTCTTAATGAAGAAGCTCATTAAGGACCAGCGGTTGCTCTACACTCTTAATGAGGGCCACACAGCTGCTCATTAGGCTCAGGCCTTTAGGCTTTGTCTTTTCTCCAATCACTGATAGCACCTTCTTTACATCCAACTATTTTTTTTAGAAAACTATTTAGTTGAGGTGGCAGGTTAGCACATCTGGCAGTATTAAAAGCCTCGTCAGTGGCTGTTAAAGGTACGGACATGTTTGAAACGAGAAAATAGGTCAGAGAATATAGAGTTGTTCACTACATTTCATTATATAAAAGTGTTGGATGGAACGTGTACCTACTGTACATTTATATGCTACTTATTTTCAACAGCGAATACATTTAGAGAGTAATGTAATGCCAACCTGTTTTTTTGTTTCTTATAAACATATTAATAACACGTTTGGAATATGTGTCTGCAAAGTCCCAAGATGTTCTTTGTTTTGGTTGCCTACATCCAACCACACATGGGCCTCAGGATTCGGATCCTGCTCTCTGGTATCAAAGTTGTTCGCTTTGCCCTGACCAACGTCCCACATTATGTGTGAATCAAGAAGGTGGCCATTCAGCACTTATGTTTCCTTCTAAATGTATTTGGCAAAAACCACTAATTTCTATAGCAGCCTATACAGGATAAAGTGAATGTTGTGTGCTACTTACAGTAGTTTACCAGAGCACTTTCATTTTGACTTTTTAATTAAAGGCTTTAGATAATCTGGATAGTCTAAACTGTTGGCTTGTTTCCAACCTGTTTCACCATGTGACTGCTCATGTTTGTTGGACCTGTTTTTATGTAAAATCTGCCGAACACCAGAATTTCTTTCTTTCCATTTGTTTCCCATTTTAAGTACCAGTTGTGATTTGCTGATCTGTTTTCGACTGCTAATGCCTCGTTCGGACTGTGAAGGGAAACGCGTGGCTTACGCTCGTTCATTACTCATTGGACTTGACTGAAGGTCTATCGTTTCTATTATCCCCTTTACAGGGGAACATTAGCATAACCAATAGAATTAATAGCCCAAACTCCACAACTAAAATACAGGTTGTAATAAAACCTTCTTTAAGGCTCCTGTCTAGCAGTAATGTCATGGAGTTATTTTTCATCATTGGGGCTGATGACTAGATCAACTCTTTACTGGTGCCAGAGGCAATCAGTGATGAGCTGTTAGCACAGGACACAGCTGCTGTCTGACTATGACAGGAACAGGTTTCTGTGGTAGATGTTGTTATGATGAAGACATAAGAACAGCTCAGTCTTCCATGCTGTGTACAGTCTGCACACGGAGTCACTTGAGTAGTGCCTTGCTATCACGTGCATGCTGGGATCAATGATGTCATCACATTGTGAGTTCTCTGCAGCGCTGCCTTTAGAGAAGGTTGACGTGGTAACAGAATCTAAATCAGTCATGCCTGCTTTGGGTTCTAAGTAATGGTGGGTGTGTTCTCAAGCCTTCTTTATCCCTGCTTCACTCTGCTCACCTCATCTGGCCAGACAGCTGAGTTTAGTGAATAATGAGGAGATCTCGGCAGCATGCTGAGAGAGGTTGCAGGAGGACATGCCTAACCATGGATTTATTAAGTGATCCTGTTTCAGATCTGATTAGCACACCGCCACTGTGGTCAGCGTGTTCTGCAGCATGCTAATGCTAAAGTGTGGCAACATCATATACTGATGGTCTTTTCACAGTCAAAGGCTCCAAAATACCACACAGTTCCACTGGTTCTGCAGACACTCGTTTCTTTAAGCAGGTTGAGTCGGCCCTGATGCCACCAGAACTGCAGCAACATTCACACATTAAAGGTATTCACAGACATCTCTCTCTCTCTATGTGCTTGTATTATTATATGTGTATATCTTAGATGTTTTGATACTGGTTAGCTATTGTTCCTAGAGTTAAGGTAAGATCACATTAGCCATCTGTTGAACATAAGTGGCCTGCATTCAGCCCAAAAACAGCATGTGATGTCAAGGGTAATAAAATATAAGCAGGGTAATTCCAAGTAAATACAGAAGTGGTGTTATTGGTTAAGTTCATCAACGTGAACTCTATCTCAGCCTGCCAGCTGTTCTGTTATGCTATCGTCATGCATCGTCATGCATTGTCGTGCATGTTCTACTGTTGCAATAGAGCTAATAGCAACAGTGCTAACAGAGCATTAGCTCCATGGTTAGCTCAGCCAGAGAGCGGGGCACATCAGCGCTACGTTAGTAAGTTAACTGTCCCGACAGAGACGCAGGTAATCAGCAGGTAACCTCCATATGAATAACCGCGTGGTACGCTGTCTAATAAGTGAGATAATGTAGAGCGAGCTGGTCATTATTAAGAACTGCACCGGGGGAACAGGGAGATGCAGGACCCTGGTACAAACTGCTGCATCGCGTCCTGATTTCCCAAAGGAATTTGCGTTAATTCTTTATTATCGCATTCATTTTGACATGGAAATACCGTATGTATACAAGGTGCGATTTGTGAAAAAAAGCAGAGGGGGAGGGGGGGTTAATTATGCACAACACAACAAATCCCCCTTCCAGTAGCATGAATATAGAGCCACTCAGCCGGCCATGCCAAAACACTTATTTATGAACTTCAACATCCAATGGAAAATAATCTCAAAATGAAACAGCACAACGTGGTGTCAATATAAAACACAGAGCTTTCAAACCGGAGAGCAGAGTTCACTCCGCGGCCAAAACAAAAGATTTTCACCCAGGAAAAGCTTGTTTGTTCCTCGGGAGTGTTTTAATCCAAACCACCGTCTTTTTCCTAAACTTAACGAGTCATTTTGGTGTCTAAACTTAACTTTCATCGCCACATGACGCTCACTTTTTCTAGCTAAACTCAACTACCACGGCCCCGTATATATATATATATATATATATATATATATATATATATACACTGTATATGTACATACTTAGTTGTCGTTGCGTTGTCGTTACGTTGAATAATGTGTTTGAAGTTGAGATGAAGTCAAACGAGGGAAGATCACACGTTAGAAACCAGAATAGAACATTGTCAGTGACTTCAAATGCGTCACATTTCTTGTAACAGAAAGCGAGCTAACAGTAACGTAGCTCTCTGACATCAATATTTACTTCACAAACAGAGATAATTGTGGCCGGTGTGCGATACTCAGCGTTCAGGGTGTGCTCACTCGGCAACCACTCTCCTTTCCTCGCCGGCGTTTGGCAGAATGAAAGCAATGCACTCTGGGTGATCAGGCCCAGGCGAGATCCTCATTAGGGTGCTATTTCAACAAAGCACTTTCTCTCCGTGCTGCAGAGAGGCGTGTTACCGCGGCTCGACATCCCATGCTCTCCCTCTCAGCCCTTACAAAGGCATATAAATCTCCTTTGAGCAGGATAATTACCAAGATAATTTTATCCATAACGATGCTTGTCAGTCAGGAGTGCTGATGAAATTAAAGAACTTCTTCTCCGCGAAAATTTCTCCCCCAGATTTCTCCCCAGATTTATGTGTCAGGGGAAGAAGAAAAAGGAAAAGAGAAAGTGGAAGTCTGAGAAACTTTTGCGTCTATAATAGGCTGACTCCATAAATCCCCGCCGTGTTAACGCTGTGTACATTCCTCACCTGGCCTCCAGCAGGAGTCAAGCCCACATCAATTCGCGCAGAAGGTTGCAGGCGAGCAAACGGTCACTGTTGTGTTGACATTATTCACAATGACAAACCATGCCGCGGTGCTGTGGCGGAACATAACGCACTCATTGTGTGGCTTCAGTCATCAGAGGACATCATTCAACTCGACACTTAATTTGCTGTTCGCACACGTGCTGGTAGGTATGCAGACGCGTGTTACGGGCAGATGTGGGGAGTCCAGGACAGGCCCTTAAACACAACACTGTACTTGATCATCATGTACTGTCGGATAGGAAGCTGGAGGAAGTCAGCCCTCGCTGCAAAGAAAAGGCCCACCTTGATCTTGAATCTGAATTCTTACGACTTGTCTTAGTGTTTTTTTTATAAAGGGCTACTTAAATTATTTCTGAGATGCTGTTATGAGGCTCAGTGGCAAAGGTAAAGGCCTCCTGAGATAAAAGGGAAAAACAAAAGACATCACCGCCTGAATGTTATAATATTTAGCATAAGCAGCGCCAAACATTTCTTCAAGGAATACATGTCTTGTGCTTTCTTTTAAAAAATTAACATGGAGGAATTGGGACCCTGTTACCCGTTGTATCACTCAACAAAGACGACTGAACAGTCGCTTATGTCAAAGTTTTGACAATGACAGAATTAGAGCAGGGTTTTTTTTCTCGGCTCCCTGTCCCCCACAGGGAACCTGGCTCACACAACTCACAAAAGAAGTTTACTTTTCGTTGTCATTTGAAATTACATTCATTTGCATTTTTCTGGGAGAATGGGGCCACATGAAAAACAACGTTGCCACCAAGTGGGGCATGGAGAGATGGAACGTGTCTTTGAAATGGAACCTCGGAGCACTTGAATAGGATGAGCTGTCTGGTGATCAGCCCTGCAGGCTTTTAAAGAATCTGTAAAAACTTCTCTAGATTGGGTTTCCAGAGTTCTTGCCTTCCTCCGTTGCTTCATGAACGCTCGCGTCGACTAGAAACTGAAGGTGGCCGAGCCTCTGGGGTGGCGGCTCCGTCTCGCTGGCCCGCCCTTCCTGTTGTCTTACGTTCTGCAGTCTCTGCTGATGCTTTTAAAAAAACAAACAAAGGAAAATTCACTTGTTTGAATTGGCTTTTGTCTCATGTTTGTAATATTGTTTTTAATTTTTATTTCCATTGATATTTTATTTCTTCATTTGCTTGCTCGTTTTAATGTTTGGGTCTTATTTTAACAATTGTAAACATGTGAAGCACTTTGGGACTTGTGTCTGTAAAACGTGTTTGATCAAATAAACGTATTTAATATTATTATTATTGTAATTATTGCTGTAGGGAGGGACCATCGAATAATAGGCTCGTTCAAGATGAACTGCGCCTCGCCTGTAAAGTGAAAGAGAGCAGGCGGCAGCAGCCGGGGAGGTAAAGTCAGACAGTTTGCAGCCGTTTCCAACAGCGTTCAGGCTGAACAGGAAGTCACAGAAACACTCACATCCTGTTCGGTCCGATCCAGTTTTATTAAAAATGTTATCAGACCCAAATATCAGCTTGTACACAGTCTCCAGTTGTTTTTATTAAGACAGAGTAGCTGTCAAAATGATCTACATGCGATCTGTTGCTGATGTTAATAACAGACTGTAGATGATCTATATATATGATTATATATGAATATATATGAATATGATTAATATTTTTTAGTTAGTAAGTATTTATGATGACGATTATATTCTTCTTACTTATGAGTTTATTTCCATTTCCATCTTATTGCATGCATGTCAACACAAAGACAGCTTCAACGACATGGTTAGAGTTAGGGAAAGATGTGTGTGGAGGTGGGCGTGGCCTGCAATCAGCTGCAGTGAGACAGGTGTGAGGATAGATCAGGAGAGCAGTGTAGGTGAGTTAACTGTCTCAGCTGATTCTTGTTAATCACACTCTCCCTTCATATGCAGTAGCGTAGCTGGAGCCTCAGATGACTGCCAACCTCAGAGACAGGCAGCGGTGGCCCATACCAGTTTGGGGCCCTCGGCAGGACTTGAGCTGTTGCCTCTAGTATTGCAGCCAATTCCACCGTCAACCACAATATTCATACACTTGAAGAAAAAAAGCATACAGCCTAATGATTTAAAGTTTCTTTATCTTAAAGGTGCCCTGCCACACAAAACCGTTTTTTACTTGCATTTTTTGAAATATGTTAGGTCCATATGTGTTTGTGTTAGGTGGTGAATGTGAAAAATGAACTGCTACCTCCTCTGTCAGCTCTAGCCACTGAAAAGAAATAAGCAGAGAAATCAGACCAATCACAAAAGCTGGTCAGTCTGACATCATGCTGCCTGAGCTCACTACTATTCATGAGCTTGCCCAGTTGGGCTGGGTAAAGGGTTCTGACAGCCAGGCTCTCATTGGCTAGCTGTTAGCCAATCAGATTCCAACAGCTTAGCTTGTTGAATATTAATGAGTCTCCCTGCAGGCTTTCTATACCACCATATAGAACATCAGACATTACCACAAAGTAATGAAATCTGTGTGGCATTGCACCTTTAAAATAACAAGGACCACTGAACAAAATGTAAGAAAATGCTGACTGTGCTGCAGCCTGACTTGGCAGAGGTGGAGGGAGGAGGGATCCCAGATGGCCCAGGGTTGGGGGGCGGGGGATTTAAAAGTGCATCTGTAAAGAAAGGATGAGCATTTGGGAAATAAGGGTTATTTTACAATATAGTGTAAATAAAAATGCTACTGTGATACCCAGTTAATAATTGCACCTAAGTCACATTACAGCCTACCCATTCCAAACAGTTTGAAACGGGCTGTGTGCTCGGCGTCCTGTATCGCTGTTTGTAGCTTTCTCCAGAACCATTGTACCCTGAAAGGACTTACAGTAGGACCTCAAAGCACTTGATATGCAACCACACTGTATACTACTGACTTACTGTGTACTTCTACTTCAGAGGAAGACATTGTACTACTACATTTACCTGACAGAGAAATATTGCTGGTTATGTTGCAGATTCAGATTTTCCTCACAAAATATTAGAATTGAAATGTGGAGTAATCAACCACCAGAACCAGACCAAGTACAGAGCAAGGTTATTATAGTTTTGCTTTTTTCATTAGTTTTTATTTTTATTTCATTACTAGTTTTTGTTTTCAAATTCAGTTTAGTTTTAATTAGTTTTTAAAGCGGGTTTGCTAGTTTAGTGTTTTCATTTTAGTCTTTTTCTGTAGTATGGGTTATTTGTTGGGGGCAAGATTCAAAAAGGTCAGAAAAAGTATTGTGTAATAATAACTTAACAAAAACATCATGCAATTTTAGAAATATGTATTCACAATGTATTCAACAATAACACCAGTACATAAAGTGTACATATGATGATGAGCAGAAATATGTAAACATTAAAGGAGAACTCCGGGCAATTTTTACGTTAATCTTGATTGCTATATGTATATGAGTACTGCCGATAGCAAAAAAAACGAGCCGAATCGGTGCTAGCAACATGGAGCTGCTGCAGCTAATGCCGAGAGTTCCACTCAGCTAAAACGGCAGTTATGGGGGCATAAGATAAAGAGTGCCTTTGTGCCTCTTAACAGACACAAAATGCAATTAAAATGTCTGTGCAACATGAAAATACAATTTTTCGCCGCGAAGGCTTGAACGGTCTTCTGGAAGACCTCCACCAGACCAGCGGGCGCTTGTTGGATTGTTATCGGCCTCAGCAGGCGAGGGAGGCGGCTAGGAAGTAGAAGGATGCCCGGTCGGGGCTGCTAGCCTGGCTAAGGAAACTACCACAAAATTCGCCACTGCAGAGACTCATATTCACCAACGACAGCACACAAAATGGATACATATGCTACAAATACACATGGAACTGCTGCGTGATGATTATTACCGGAGCCTGGCTGAACACACTCACTCATCCCAGACGGCAGCTAGCAGCTAAGAGGGTAGGTGAATTTAAACAATGGCTAAGTTGCTAAACGCATCTTGTTGTCATGTAAGGTCCCTGTTCATGTTGCATGTTAAAGTGTGTGTGTGTGTGTGTGTGTGTGTGTGTGTGTGTGTGTGTGTGTGTGTGTGTGTGTGTGTGTGTGTGTGACTCAAAAGAACAGTCCTGAAAGAAACCCTGACCTGTCCTGGTTCTCCCTCGGAGCCTTCTTGTCAGAAAATGCCCCCTTGGACCTTTTCCGTCTCTCTTTCTGTCTCTGTCCCCCCCGTGCCGGAAATGGGCAGGTCTTCAGATTTTTGTTACATGAATACCCTTACTTCTTATTGCATACTGCCACCTCCTGTGGTGAGTAGGTAGCTCCCCCCCAAAAAAAACACCTGCCTAACTGTGTCTCTTTGTGAACACATAGCAGCGAAACGCTGAGAAAACAGCGCCGAGAGTGTCCTTGCTAACATGGCTCATTAAATGGTTAAACCTGATGATGGTAGCCCTGGTCGCTGGAGTAGACTGCTGTGCCACCGCCGACACAGGAGCCCAGCTGTGAGCCTGTGCCCAGCCTACGGCCCCCCCATCCCGGCCACCATCCAATCCTGCAATCCAGAACAGCAGGCCGTGGCGGGCATAGAACACATTTTTATTTAAGATTCGAGTTGGAGATGTTTATGGAACAATTATCACTCAGTACAAGCGCAAATAACACTGCTGCATTTAATCTTAATCATACCGTGGGTGATATGGAGTGAAAAAAAATGTGCGTGAGGCATCAATACTTGAACATGTTACGAGTAATCGTTATTCCCACATGTACTTTCTGTAGTCTGTCTTCAGTTCACCACCTCACAATCTGCGTCGTCCATTCCCATTGTCTCCAAAATGTGCGCACGCATGGGTCAGAATTCTGCCGTCAAGTTTGTTTTTCATAAATCACAACCTTTTGCGTGGGAAGTGGCGTATGCACATTTTCAGCCCCGTTTTATGCATTATGCCACGTTTATAAATGAGAGCCCAGGTGTTTATGCTGGATTTTCACTATTTCACGTGAGCATTTTAATAACGGATTGTCCGGTCTTGGAAAGATTTGGGGATTATACCACAGGATTAATAGGGATAAATATTTATGTTCTTCTATCATTTGTTCCTGCAGCCGATCCCAGCTGCTAATCCGTCTCAGATAGAAGCCCTCTTGAGTTATATGCTAAATAATACAGCCTATATATTTTTGATTTGGGTGCCATTTACATTTAAATGGCTTGTAAATCTATTTCTTTACGTACATTGAATCACACCACGGTCACCTTTTAACCCTCAGAGGTCTGAGGGCATTTTTTAGATATCTTCTAAAACACACAGGCTGGTGAGGTTCATGTCAAGCCCTGAATGTATGTCATGAAATGCTACAAAGCACATTATAATATATTCAAGACATATGTGATGATCATGTCATGCAGCTGCTGAATTAGAGTACTGGTACCTTTTTTACTTTTATTTTTTTTTTTTTGGTCCAATTCAGCCACTGCTTTACCCTTAGACACAACTCCAACACACAGACACACACACAAAGTGCAGTCACGTGTGCACAATAAGAAAATCCAAACTTAAAATCTCTAATCTTTGAATTAAGGGACCTCTTGTTAATTACTTAATAATGTAGGCTTATCAGCATTTCTATCCTTTTTAGTTTTTTGGTTGTTGTTGTTTCCTTTCTCTCGCCTTGTCATGTCTCACATGTTATCGCTTATTGCACTATTAATAAGCACCAACCATCAGTCATCAAGGCCGAATTACATTTCTTACAAAACGTATTTGCTGTTGTAAATGAATAGGATATAAAACTAAATCTACTGTCGATGTCCAGGAGACGAGGTTGGAAAGTGCACCCTCCTATTAGTTCAACGTCTGACATAAAGTGAAACTAAGAGTACAGAAGAATCTATAATTGTAAATATGCCGTTTACTTCAGCTGAAGATTTGAATCCAGTCGTGCTGTAAAGAACACAGTGTGTGCTCTCCCAGAGCCGTGGTTCTGTTTGGATAAGGTTAGTAAGCTGCTGTCTTTAGGCTCCAGTTCCTTACACAGCACTGTGTTATGTTCTATAAATCACACCGCTGGGGCAGAGCTGCACAAAGTTCCTCAGTATGGGTAACTTTTTGAACAGAAGGACATTTTAAAGAAGGGAAATGAAAGAAAAATCAATGAGGGTGGATTTTAGTTTGAGCAGGCCAGTGTGAAAACTACAGCCGAGTATTTCACATGCAGCGGAGCCCGGTGCTGACCTCCATACAGCGGCAGATCAATGGGCTGGACGCGGGCCACCGGGGTATGGGTTGATTAATCAAAGCTAATGTTCTTTTGATCAGCGCGGCCGCCCTATTAACCGGCGGAGGCAGAGTAAAGCAGCGTGTTTTATTTACTGCTTCAGGTCCCGGGTTGCCTCCTGCTGCAGACTTCAAACAGACTGGGACAGGTCTGTCATAGCTGGGATTGATAGAGAAAGTTTCCCTCACAGCACTGTGGGTTGCTTTAATCATAAGCAGTTTGTTAAAAACATCTCTGAAGAAAGACGTCCTCTTTTGAACATGTGCTGTGTGTGTTCTCCGTACAGCTACAAATACCTTATTCAATTTTAAGAGGCGCTATGCAGTTTTGGCCATTTCTTCGCCTCGCTTTTTGGTTGCAGGTTTCTCTATAGAGCCCCCCTACAGGTTTCTCTATAGAGCCCCCACAGGTTTCTCTATAGAGCCCCCCCACAGGTTTCTTCTATAGAGCTCCTCCTACAGGCTTCTCTATAGAGCCCCCCTACAGGTTTCTTATAGAGCTCCCCCCACAGGTTTCTCTATAGAGCCCCCACAGGTTTCTCTATAGAGCCCCCTAGAGGTTTCTCTATAGAGCCCCCCTACAGGTTTCTCTATAGAGCTCCTCCTACAGGTTTCTCTATAGAGCCCCCCTACAGGTTTCTCTATAGAGCCCCCTACATGTTTCTCTATAGAGCCCCCTACAGGTTTCTCTCTATAGAGCCCCCCTAGAGGTTTCTCTATAGACCCCCTACAGGTTTCTCTATAGAGCTCCCCCTACAGGCTTCTCTTATAGAGCTCCCCCACAGGTTTCTCTATAGAGCCCCCTACAGGTTTCTCTATAGAGCTCCCCTACAGGTTTCTCTATAGAACTCCCCTTACAGGTTTCTCTATAGAGCTCCCTCCCCTACAGGTTTCTCTATAGAGCTCCCCACAGGTTTCCTCTATAGAGCCCCCTACAGGTTTCTCTATAGAGCCCCTACAGGTTTCTCTATAGAGCCCCCCTACAGGTTTCTCTATAGAGCCCCCCCCTACAGGTTTCTCTATAGAGCTCCCCCCTACAGGTTTCTCTATAGAGCTCCCCTACACAGGTTTCTCTATAGAGCCCCCTACAGGTTTCTCTATAGAGCCCCCCTACAGGTTTCTCTCTATAGAGCTCCTCCTACAGGTTTCTCTATAGAGCCCCCCTAAGGTTTCTCTGTAGGCCCCCTATAGGTTTCTCTATAGAGCTCCCCTACAGGTTTCTCTATAGAGCCCCCACAGGTTTCTCTATAGAGCTCCCCTACAGGTTTCTCTATAAAGCCCCCCCTACAGGTTTTTCTATAGGCTCCCCTACAGGTTTCTCTATATAGCCCCCTACAGGTTTCTCTATAGGGCCCCCTACAGGTTTTCTCTATAGGCCCCCCCTACAGGTTTCTCTATAGAGCCCCTACAGGTTTCTCTATAGAAAGGTTTCTCCCTAGGCCCCTACAGGTTTCTCTGTAGCCCCTCCCTACAGGTTTCTCTATAGAGCCCCCTACAGGTTTCTCTATAAACCCCCTACAGGTTTCTCTATAGAGCCCCCCCTACAGGTTTCTCTTGGGCCCCCAAGGTTTCCTCTGCTCACAGCCCTCCCCACAGGGTTTCTCTATGGGGCCCTACAGGTTTCTCTCTCCTCCTGGGTTTCTCTATAAACCCCCTACAGGTTTCTCCTATGGCGCCCCCTACAGGTTTCTCTATAGGCCCCCCTACAGGGTTTCTCTATAGAGTCCCCCTACAGGTTTCTCTATAGAGCTCCCCTCAGGGTTTCTCTATAGAGCCCCTCGAGGTTTTCTCTATACCACCCCTACGTTTCTCTATAGAGGCCCCCTACAGGTTTCTCTCTATAGCTGCGGTTTCTCCTAAGGGCCCCACAGGTTTCTCTAGAGCCCCCTACAGGTTTCTCTATAGAACTCCCTACAGGGTTTCTATATAGGCCCCTCTACAGGTTTCTCTATAGAGGCTCCCCTACCGGTTTCTCTATAGAGCCCCCCTACAGGTTTCTCATAGAGCCCCTACAGGTTTTTCTCCTCATAGGGCCCCTGGGTTTTTTCTCTATGGGGCTCCCCTACAGGTTTCTCTATAGGGCTCCCCTAGGTTTCTCTATGGACTCCCCTCACAGGTTTCTCTATACGCCCCCACAGGTTTCTCTGGGGCTCCCCTACAGGTTTCTCTATGGAGTCCCCCTCTCTTCTCTCCCCCTCTCCCCCATTTCTCACCCCCCCCATTTCCTTCCTCCAGGTTTTTCTTCCCCCCCCATTTTCTCCCCCTTCCCCCCCCCCACAGTTTCTCCTTTCCCCCCTTTCTCTTTCCTCCCACTGCCTCCCCAGTTTCTCTAGCTCCCCCTACAGGTTTCTCTATAAGCCCCCCCCCTGGGTTTCTCTACCCCCCCCCTCTCGTTCCTTTCCTTGTCCCCGTTTCTCCTCCCCCTAGGTTTCCTCTGGGTCCCCGGGTTTCCTCTACGTCCCTGGGGTTTTCTCCTGGGTCCCCTCAGGTTTTCTCCTGCCCCACAGGTTTCTGGGGGTCCCCACGGTTTCTCTTTCCTGGGTTTCTCCTGGGGTCCCTGGGGTTTCTCCTGCCCCTGGGGTTTCCTCTTTCCTGGGTTTTTTTGGGTCCCTGGGGTTTCTCTGGGGTTTCTCTGCGGTTTCCTCCTGGGTTTCTCCTGGGGCCCTGGGTTTCTCTGGGGTTTCTGGGTTTCCTGGGTTTCTCCTAAGGGTTTACGTTTCTCTGGGTTTCTCTGCAAGGGTTTTCTCTGGTTTCTCTGGGTTTCTCCTGCGTTTCTCTGCGGTCGGGTTTCTCTGTCCGTTTCTCCTCGTTTCCTGGGTTTTGGGGCCCTGGGTTTCCTCCCGGGTTTCTCGGGCCTGGGTTTCTCCTGGGGCCACAGGGTTTCTCCTGGGTCCCCTGGGGTTTCTCTGGGTTTTCTCTGGGGTCCCACAGGGTTTTCTCCTGCCGGCTTTCCACAGGGTTTTCTCCTCGGGTCCTCCGTTTCCTCTTCTGGGGTTTCTCTCTCTCTGTGTCTCCTGGGTTTCTCTGGCGGTCCGTTCTCCTTGGGGTCCCTGGGGTTTCTCTGGGTTTCTCTGGGGTTTCCCTGGGTTTCTCTCTGGGTTTCCCTGGGTTTCTCTCTGGGTCCCTGGGTTCTCTGGTCCCCTGCCAGGTTTCTCCTGGCTCCCTGGGTTTCTCGGCTCTGGGGTTTCCTGGGTTTCTCTGGGGCCCTGGGTTTCTCTCTCGGCTGGGTTTCTCTGGGTTTCTCCTGGGGCCCAGGGTTTTCTCCTGGGTTCCTCAGGGTTTCTCTGGGTTTCTCTGTCCTGGGGTTTCCTCCTGGGGTTTCTCTGGGTTTCCTCCTGGGTTTCTCTGGGGCTGGTTCTGGTTGGGTTCTGTTTGGGCTCCCTACAGGGTTTTTCTGGGGTCCGGGTTTCTCCTGTCCGGCCCTGGGTTTTCTCCCCTGGGGTTCTCCTCCCTGGGTTTCCTCCCAGGGGTTTCCTCCTGGGGCTCCGGTTTTCTCGGCCACAGGGGTTTTCTCTGGTTTCCTCTGGGGTTTCTCCCGTTTCCCTGGGTTTTGCCTGGGTTTCTCCTGGGTTTCCTGGGGTTTTCTGGGTTTCTCCAGGGTTTCTCGGTTTCTGGGTGGGGTTTGTTTTCTCCTGGGTTTCTCTGGGGCCAAGGGTTTTCTCTTCGGCTCCGGTTTCTCTGGGGCACGGTTTTCTCGGGGTTTTCTCCTGGGGTTTCCTCCGGGTTTCTCTGGGGCCCTGGGTTTCTTATGACGGTTTCTCTATAGAGCCCCCCTCACAGGTTTTCTCTATATAGCCCCCTACAGGGTTTCTCTATAGAGCTCCCCTACAGGTTTCTCTATAGGCCGCCCCCTACAGGTTTCTCTATAGAGCTCCCCCTACAGGTTTCTCTATAGAGCTCCCTACAGGTTTCTCTATAGAGCCCCCCCACAGGTTTCTCTATAGAGCGCCCCCCCTACAGGTTTCTCAAAGCCCCCTACAGGTTTCTCTATAAGCCCCCTACAGGTTTCTCTATAGAGCCCCTCCCCTACAGGTTTCTCTTAGCAGCCCCCTACAGGCTTCTCTATAAAGCCCCCCTACAGGTTTCTCTATAGAGCCCCCCCCTACAGGTTTCTCTATAGAGCCCCCCCCCTACAGGTTTCTCTATAGAGCTCCCCTACAGGTTTCTCTATAGAGCCCCTCTACAGGTCTCTCTATAGAGCCCCCCTACAGGTTTCTCTATAGAGCCCCCTACAGGTTTCTCTATAGAGCCCCCCCACAGGTTTCTCTATAGAGCCCCCCCACAGGTTTCTCTATAGAGCCCCCACAGGTTTCTCTAAAGAGGCCCCTCCCCACCGGGTTTCTCTATAGAGCCCCCTACAGGTTTCTCTATAAAGCCTCCCCTACAGGTTTCTCTATAGAGCCCCTCCCCCCTACAGGTTTCTCTATAGAGCTCCCCCTACAGGTTTCTCTATAGAGCCCCCCTACAGGTTTCTCTATAGAGCCCCCCTACAGGTTTCTCATAGAGCTCCCCCTACAGGTTTCTCTATAGAGCCCCCCTACAGGTTTCTCTACTAGAACTCCCCTACAGGTTTCTCTATAGGATTCCCCCTACAGGTTTCTCTATAGAGCCCCCCCTACAGGTTTCTCTATAGAGCCCCCCCTACAGGTTTCTCTATAGAACTCCCCCTACAGGTTTCTCTATATAGCCCCTACAGGTTTCTCTATAGAGCCCCCCCTACAGGTTTCTCTATAGAGCCCCCCTACAGGTTTCTCTATAGAGCTCCCCTACAGGTTTCTCTATAGAGCCCCCCTACAGGTTTCTCTATAGAGCCCCCTACAGGTTTCTCTATAGAGCCCCCTACAGGTTTCTCTATAGAGCCCCTATAGCCCCCTACAGGTTTCTCTATAGAGCCCCCCACAGGTTTCTCTATAGAGCCCCCTACAGGTTTCTCTATAGAGCCCCCCTGCAGGTTTCTCTATAGAGCCCCCCCTACAGGTTTCTCTATAGAGCCCCCCTACAGGTTTCTCTATAGAGCCCCCCTACAGGGTTTCTCTATAGAGCCCCCTACAGGTTTCTCTATAGAGCCCCCCTACAGGTTTCTCTATAGAGCCCCCCCTACAGGTTTCTCTATAGAGCCCCCTACAGGTTTCTCTATAGAGCCCCCCCCCAGGTTTCCTATAGAGCTCCCCCTACAGGTTTCTCTATAGAGCTCCCCCTACAGGTTTCTCTATAGAGCCCAGCCCCCTACAGGTTTCTCTATAGAGCCCCCCCTACAGCTCCTATGTTTCCTTGTGTCTGACTCCTCTCTTGGTCAGTCTGCTGCTTCCTCTCTCTGTTCCCCCGACGATGCTTTCCGAGCTTTCTGCTTCTTTTTATCCGGCTCAGCCAGACCATAGTGTGGAAAACTCCATCGCTACCGGTTCCTGAATGGGTGCAGTGCTGTGAAGCAATCCGTTACATGGCGAGACCTGATATCACGCCATACTTCCTGACGCTGAGGCCGCCGGCTAGCCGGGCGAAAGTTGCAAGGGGGGTTTTTCCGCTCACAGGCGCTAGGGGGGAGTGAGACGACCACCATTCAACCCGAAAAAAAGTCATGTAACCATTCCAATGACTCCGAAGCTGTTCAGTTAAGGTAAATTAAGCTAAAAAAAAAAGCATAGTTCCCCTTTAAAGCAGTTCCATTGACCTTATTTATTGGTTGTTTGATTATTCACTAAATAATACTTCATCATAGCAAGTATGGGCTATATTACAACACCACAATATAGTACAAAAAAAGCAGTTTCAAGAAAAGCACATTGCTGCTGTTTAAATGCGTGTATGCGTAGCACTATAGAGGTCATTCATTTGCATGAATTACTCCTCCATATTCAGCCCTGAAGATTTCTTTTTACGGGAAGTGATTTGATTTATTTTGCCAAATTGGTACACTTTCTCTGCAGTTCTCTGGAGTCCCAGAAGGCCATGGTTGAGTTTTTGAAATTACTTTTCCTCACAATCCAGAACGTACATATCCAAGACACATCTGTGCAGTCTTATCCTCGCATACCATGTGGTACTGATTGGGTCTTTGTTTTTCTGGCATGAAGAAATGGCATCCATGATGAGACGTATTTGTGAACCGCATACTGATCGAGACTAGCTGTTTCCCCCTGCTGCCATTCTTTATGCTAAGCTAGGCTAACCCCGTCCTGCCTCCAGCTGTGTACTAGACACGCAGACGTGGGACTGACATCCATCTTCTCATCTCATTCTCAGAAAGCAACAAAATAAAAAACTGTTCCTCAAACATTTGTGGTTCAAATTTTAAATGGTATCCTAAGGTTTTGGTGAATTGATGCAAAAACAATTTGAAGTTCATGAAAATGTCTTATGAGGGAACAAGAACTACAACTTTTTTTTGTGATTTGTTTTTATTTGTTTTTTTTTAGATATGTTAAACTAACACTCCCAAACATCATATCTCATCATCATTCTGGTATACTGGGCATAAACAGGAGGCAGCGGGGAGACTCCGCCCGCTGCTGGTAGTTGCCATGGTAACGTTCGTAGCTTTAGTCTCAGAGAACGAGACATCATGACCGATGAGACCCAATCAGGAGGAGAAACGTTGGCGTCAGATCTGCCAAAGGTCTGAGACTGTAACACAACCAAAACGGGTCAGAAGGGTTTCCAAATGTCTCTGGTTTAAGGGCTCGGAAAGGCCAGAGAGGGGGTTAATGAGAGGGGGAAACATCAGAGCAGGGGGAATGAGAGGGGCAAACGCCAGAGCAGGGGGGAATGAGAGGGGGAAACACCAGAGCAGGGGGGAATGAGAGGGGAAACACCAGAGCAGGGGGAAGAAAGAGGGCAAACGCCAGAGCAGGGGGGAATGAGAGGGGGAAACACCAGAGCAGGGGGGAATGAGGAGGGCAACGGCAACGCGCAGAGCAGGGGGAATGAGAGGGGGAAACACCCGAGCAGGGGGAATGAGGAGGGGAAACGGCATAGGCAGGGGGAATGGGAAGGCAAACGCCAGAGCAGGAGGAAATGGGAGGGGGAAACACCAGAGTAGGGGAATGAGAGGGAAGGCCCCCAGAGCAGGGGGAATGAGAGGGGGAAACGCCAGAGCAGGGGGAATGAGAGGGGGAAACACCAGAGCAGGGGGAATGAGAGGAGGGGAAACACCAGAGCAGGGGAATGAGAGGGGGGAAACACCAGAGCAGGGGGAATGAGAGGGGGAAACACCAGAGCAGGGGGAATGAGAGGGGGAAACACCAGAGCAGGGGGAATGAGAGGGGGGAAACACCAGAGCAGGGGGAATGAGAGGGGGGAAACACCAGAGCAGGGGGAATGAGAGGGGGGAAACACCAGAGCAGGGGGAATGAGAGGGGGGAAACGCCAGAGCAGGGGGAATGAGAGGGGGAAACGTAGCAGAAGATATTCCTTTTATAAACCAAAACACAGCGATGTAAATTTAGCGAGAGTGTCAGCATGTTGAAAGAAGACATAATAAGATTGTTGCTAGATACCACTACAGGTCAAGAAGTGGACAATACACCTTAAAATTACACTTAAAATTCTTGGAACAAGTTGATTTGTATTAGACTCTGGATTATTTTAAGACTCTATTAGACAGAACAATTCTATTTTGCAGTGTACCACTTCATATTAGAGCACAGCGCATCTGTAAACAAAGTTTTTATTATGATTTTTAATATGGTAATAATTCTGGGGATGAGTGGCTGAGTAATAGAGCAGGAGAGCTCACTGTAAGCGCTGCTGAAGGCCAGTCCAGTCCTAATCAGCCTCCCAGCTGTTTCTCCCAGCATGCACAGGGAGCCAGAGCAAGCTCCTGACCACAACAAGGCAATCAGCATCACACGTTATGTGTTGCATGCTGCGTGGGGGGGGGGCAAAGCATTGATAACAAATTCCAAGTTTTTAATGTTACCAGAGTTCTGATGGTGGTTCATAATGGAGGAGCTGCGTTGTGTTCTGCCACTGGGCTGTGTTGAAGGGAATGACACTGTTCTCTGCTGAATCTTCAGACCACCTCACCACCCCCCTTTACAAACAAACTTGTTTCATTTTTAATGATCCCCTCAAGTGCAGATAGATATTCCACCAAACCCCCCTCATCCCCTGAAAGCGCTGCTTATAATTTCTGAGGTGAACGCACCTCCATCTTTCTTCATTTGAGAAGCCCCTCATCCCCTTCCCGCCCTTGACTCTCTCTCTCCAATGTCAGCGCTCACTTCAAAGCCTCCGAATGAGTTCGGAGGACTCCGTGGAGAGTTCCCATTGCAAACAATTATTCTGTCCGTGGTTACTTGACAGAGATTTCTTCAGATTTCCATTACTAGGCCATGAATCAAATACCTCGGTGTCTCAGTGGGGCCTTGTGCTTCACAGCGGTTATGCTATTGACCAAAACCTTGAGCTGCATGTAGATTATTCCCCGTCGAGGGATCTAGGAACTGATTTCATTCGAAACAGCTCAAGTCAGGAGTAAGATTTGGAGAGCAGAGTTAGTGAAAAGCAAGAGTTTCGATGTAGGCGGCTTCACATTCAGAGTTTTTGGGGTTGCAGAAGTTCCCAACTACTATGTAACTTCTGAGTGTTTCTGGTGCAGCCCTCCTCCCCACCTTTCTCCTCTTTCCCTGAGATCCTAGCACCTGTCTGGCCTCTGTACCTGGGCTCTCCACCCGGGCTGGGGGGGGCTTTCATGGTGTGCGGCGGTATCATCCAAAATAGATAAGGAAGCCTCTCTGTTGCCACAGGAAGGCGCTGTGAAGTCTCCCCAGCAGTGGTCCCACACAAGCATCCAATGAGAAGAAAGGCTGGAGCTTTAAAAGAAGCTTCAGCCCCCCCCCCCCCCTCCCTCAGGGAAGCGCCCACACAGACACAGCCATATCCTGGAGGGGGAATGAATGGGAGTAAACATGGCTGAATAAATAAATGCATCAACTCTTTTTCTGAATTTCAGATTCTTGCTGGAGGACTTTAGAATGAAGTTTGAAACCGACGCGGGCCCACCTGAGACATGTTGCATTACAGCCCAACTCAGAAAGCCTTTTGTGTCTGGAGTTACCAGCATTATATCATGTTCTTATGATTCAATGCACACTTGTTTTTACTGCTGAACATTTTTCAAAGGATGCTGTATAACTTTAAAATCAGAGTTGTGTTTCATACCTTCAGGCGTTGGTTTCCATTCCTTATGTAATAAAACTAACCTGATACATTATTGTTCATTTCCATGGTCCAGGTGGTCAAGGTAAACTGGATTCAGGTGGTCAAGGTGCAGATACACAAAGATACACAAAACAGTCATAAAAACAGATACAAGAACAAATATTGATATTAATAAATAATCCATATGCTATTCCCGCCCTTACATTCCCTTAACACACACACAAACACCAACATATGCGCACACACACACACACACACACACACACACACAGGGAGAGCTTTCTAAACACGGCACTCTGAGACACACACACACACATTCGCACACACACACGCACTCACACATACATGCACACACACATATACACTTGCACACACGCGCAAGCACGCACACACACACATACACTTGCACACACGCGCAAGCACACGCGCAAACACACGCGTGCACACACACACACACACACACACACGTCCAGCTGTCATCATTTCTCACTAAAGTCTTCACTTGCACATACAGCCCATTACCATGATTATCTAGAATAACAACTAGTATCATAAAAGACATAAAAGAATATGCATAAGAAATGATTTTCCACTATCACAAACTATAGGTGTGAAAACGCCCATATGGTGTGAACGGGTCACATGTGAAATACTGTCCTCAGTGGACCCAAACAGCTCCTGGTCCAATTTAGTTCAAAGATTATCATTCCAACATCTGGGGAACAGCTGACACGTATCGGTGTTTGGTGCATACATTGACATAGCCCACTACACCTCGTCCCAGCATTCTGGGCTGAATAAAGCATTGCTACGGAGTCAGTCGTGTACAGTAGATACCAGTTAGTAAACGGTGTCATTTTGGTGCAGGGCACCGGTGCGTCTGGGAGCTGAGCTCAACCACTGCTCATCAACTTCTCTAATGAACATGGGCTTTAAAACCTGCGCGGAGACAGGTGAGCCAGGACTGTTTTGATCTTTCAAACATGTATTCCATCTCTTCTCTCAGCACAAGGGCGCCTCCAACCAAGGTCAGCGTCAAAGGCAGGGTGCACCATGGGAAAATGAGCCTGAGCGAGTGCGTGGGATCAGAAGCTTCAGACTGACACGAGTGAAGTCTCCCGGTATCACCTATCACTACCTGTTTGGGCCTCAGAGGAAACCAAAGGCTGCTCTAATTCTATCATTAATTTCATCGCTGTCTGAGGGCCAATTATTCTCCTTTTTTGAGTTCCAGCTGCCCAGCCTTGAATCAGGGCTCTGCTCGGCTATTTGAGCACACGCTGGCCGTGTTAGTGACGGAGAGCTGTTCAGTCATCTGTGATCAAAGCCTGTGTGGATAGTGGCTTAAAGATGCAGCCAAGTTCAACACACACCAGTCCAGCAGGCCTCAGATGGCTTCTGATGGGAAAACAATGCAGTGTGATGTAGAGGCTAATGATGTGCACATGCACACGCTGACCTCTGCCTGCGCACATGCACCCGGTATTTCATTTCATTTCTCCTGTTTCATTTTTAAATACATACTTTCAAAAAGCCCTCCAATCAAGTATTTTCAACACCGTTTGCTAAGCTTTTCAAAAGTGGCACAGACAAAATGTTGAACCGGCCGGTGTATGTTGCATTCATGTCGTATTCTGATTGGCTTGTTTGTAGATGCTATCTGTAGCAGCATATACAAATATATTCATGTCATGATATACAGTAGAACATATAAATGGTTCATTTGAAAAAAACATATCTCAGATTTTATGTATTTTACTTAATCTTGTTTTTCGTCCTGTCCAAGGAATATCAATCAAACTAGTGCTGGTTTATTCATTTTAGAATGGCTTTTATCTTTTTTTACATATATAAAATATGTATCCGATTGTGTATTTACATACTGTATGTATATATGTGTATATAGATAGATAGATAGATAGATAGATATAGTTGTATATACACGTATGTGTATATAGATAGATAGATAGATAGATAGATAGATAGATAGATAGATAGATAGATATAGTTGTATATACACGTATGTTTATATATATATATATATATATATATATATATATAATATTCTTATTCCGTTGGAAAGCGATACTTCACCCACTGGACATGAGAAACATCGGTCACACACGCTGGCATCCCTCCTCTGCCGTGACGACCAATAGCAGCGCTGCGTCCCGCGACATTAATAAAAGCATGTGTAGCGTCTTCTGCAGCCACAAACAGCATGACGGATCACAGCTGGGACTCGTAATGGATGGTCCAGCCATTACTGCCACTGTCCCCCGCCAGGCCATCTTTTCTCCATCATGAAGTGTGTGTGTGTGTGTGTGTGTGTGTGGGCTGTTGGGGGCTCACAACGTGTTGATTATTTTCACACCTGCTGCAGGCTAAAGAAACACTGATGAATTAAACAACAGCAAAGCAATCAATCGGAGCGAGCCGACCTGTCAGGTGTGAGCGCCTGGATCAGCGACGGCTGCTGCTTGTTTCATCCAAACCAACGGGAACCTCAGAGAACCAAAGTGCAAACAGACCCGTGCCCTGTTAAATAACACGCTGTCCATTTCACAGTTGGACACTGGTCCAACAAGTTCATGTTGTCCTAACCGCTGTGGTCAAAGTGGAACAAGAGTCCATCGTGTCTCCGCGGCACACAAGCTTTTTGTTGGGTGATGGCAAAATACATATGCAGACTCAGCTACCATCAAATGATTGAGATGAAAATGATCTTCTCATCAGTCCTGAACATTAGAAACTAAATGCATACTTGCCATGCATGGAGTTTTTTTTGGTAACACTATGTAGTATCTACATAAGACTGACATGACACTGTCATGAACACATGAACCCTAACCCTGACTCTAACCCCCAGTCGTCGGACGAAGCGGGGGGAATCATCGAGGTATCTTATCTTTCTCTTACATAACCCTAACTTGTCAGGACAAAAACCGATTGACACTTACTAAAAGAAACGTTATGTCATAAATGTTTGACTGTCTTATGTTTATGACTCATTCATGACAGTGTCATGTCACTCATATGTAGATACCTTCAAGTAAAGTTTTTTTTTTTATGCCAGGAAAATGGAGAAAATTTTTTTTTTTTACTGAGCACATTATTATTACATTATTTGTGTGTGTGTGTGTGTGTGTGTGTGTGTTCCAGTGCCTCTGTCTTATCAGGTGGCAATGTGCTGCCCGATGGTCCAGATTTGAGATGATCTACATGCCGGTACGTAAATGGGATTAATCCATCAAGAGCCGACAACAGGTGACTCCATCATCCCTGCTCACACAGAGAGGGGGCCTGGGGGGGGACAAAAAGACAAACTATTTTTGCCGTAAAGTCAACAGTTTGCATCATTCTTTGAACTATGAACCTTGAATTATCTTGCTGGCCTGAATAATAAATCAGGCCAGCTAGATAACTGGCCCCCCCCCGAAACACCCCCTCTAACAGAACTCCACAGCCGGTCAGTACCAGCACTCAGGAAAGCCACTATAATCACACAGGATCCCACCCACCCCCTTCATCCATCCTTTCAGTTACTGCCATCAGGGTGATGCTACAGAGTCCCGTTTGCATGGAAAAACATATACAAAAATCCTTCATCCCGACTGCCATCAGCACACTGAACAGCCAGACATAGAGGGCATCAAACGGCTCCATTCGGGCCTCTTCTTGCACTGTTTTTGCATTTTGCACACGTTTGTATGTTTCTTTATGTTCTTATATGCATTCTGTGTCATTTGAGTCTGCCCTGTCAAAGACAAATATCTCGTGACAGACAAAGTTTTTCTCATCTTATTATCTTATCCTAACATCAGTGTGTGTGTGTGTGTGTGTGTGTGTGTGTGTGTGTGTGTGTGTGTGTGTAGGTGGGCATGGCCTGCAATCAGGTGCAGTGAGACAGGTGTGAGGATAGATCAGGAGAGCAGTGCAGTTGAGTTAACTGTCTCAGCTGATTCTTGTTGCACTAATTACACTCTCCCTTCATATGCAGTAGCGTGCTAGACTGTGCATGAGTTACCAGGGCAACCAGAGGCGCACGGTCACGGCGCGTGCGATTTCTTGTTGTAAACGTGTGAGCGTTGAGAAAATAAATAGCGGTTGTGAACGGCCAGTCTTGGCTGTGGTTAGCGCCGAGGCTGACCCACGGTGGCAGTGAGACCTGCTACGGCTTCATTAACCACACCTGTAGGCCAAACATCTGTGCTGTTTACAGATAAAACACCTGCCACACTTTGGAACAAGTTCCTTTAGTGCAAATGATAAGGAGAATCAACAAGAAAAGAAGTCTGCGTTGTTGATTTATCTCTGCCCCTAAGAGCTTTAACAGCAGTGATGGAAGGCTACTTACAGAAGGCGCTTTACTACATCTTGGATCCTGAGCATGAAAGTGTATTTTAAACCATGGAAATAGTAATTGGCCTAAAACAAACTAAAAAAGCCCACTTGCATTCTTTTTACAGAGCTTTTAACCACTTTTCATTTCACTTTCCTAATGTCCAGAATTTAGGCTTTCATCCTCTTAGAGGCATGAACATGAACAAAGAGCCGTGGGACTGGGCAATATCACAGCGTGGGCCTCAGGGAAATCCAACCAGTTTTCAAACATACATACTGTACATACATACATACATACATACATACATAATTACAAATCTTTGGGAGTTTAAAGATATACACAGCAAATTGTGTCCAGTAGTTGAATGAGATTGTTTTTTGTTGAACTGAGGAACGTAGAGCGAGCAGCACACAAACGTAAAGGTCCAGTGTGTAACGTGTTTAGTTGTTCATTATTAAAATATAAAAAACAAACTTGTCGTTTTTCATGAATATTTACCTCCACCATCAATTCCAAGTATTCCTATTGGCTTGAAATTTTACATTTGCATTTACATGAACTGGGGTAGACACATAGACATATATAAACTGGAGCACCAGGTCCCGTGTCTCTGTACGAGACCAGTGAAGGATATCTGAAGTCTCTTTCCCGGTGCTGGCTGAGCGTTACTGAACAGCCTCCAACTGAGCTTGAAGACGTAGATGTGACGTGAGCAACCTGTCTGAAAGTGTGAAGTCTTCTGTAGAGATGTTCCGATACCGATACCAGTATCGGTATCGGCTCCGATACTGCCTAAAACGCTGGTATCGGTATCGGGAAGTACTGGAGTTTATGCACCGATCCGATACCACGTAATGAAGCCCTAAAGAAAATCTACGTTAAAGTAGTTTATTTATGTTCTTTTTCATTAAAACTATAAAAGAAAGTTCTGGGGCATTCCTTGTTTGCGTTTGTTCATGTTTCACAAAGAGTTTAACCTGAGCCAGACCGACAACAAAGAAAGAAATCATATCACATCCATACAGAGATAGTAGTATACAGATGTTAAAACATAATGAAATATATGACACGCTGGTATCGGATCGGTACTCGGTATCGGCCGATACACAAGTTCAGGTATCGGAATCGGTATCGGGAAGCAAAAAAGTGGTATCGGACCATCTCTAGTCTTCTGGTAGCTGTGCCAAGAGAAATCTCAATCATTCCCAATCTTACAGAGACGGAGAGCGTAGGTAAATGTAAGGAGATAACATAGGCACAGGCTAATTACTGATCACTAACATGCTAGTTACCATTAGTAATTAAACTTAAACAGCTAATGTGAGTCCAAACTGCCTGTGAGCTTCTCCTGTACTATACGGTAATTCCTCTACTGTGTGACAGTAAGTCTCGTGGTTATGACACTATCGTTAGCCTATTTTTATAAAAGCGTCTGCTACGGAGCCATAACGTGAGCTACAAGGTAATGGAGCCTTTTATACATTGTCGTGTTTCTTTAGAAATAAACAGTGGACAAATAGAGTCTTTAAACTCTTCAGATGTAAAGTTATTCGCTGTCAAAGTGGCGCCAAAATGAACAGGAGTTAATGGGATGCTAGCGGAAGGTGATGGCTTGGTAGCATCAAAATGGCGCCATAGGAGCTACGTGTTTCCGGGGAGAGGCTTACCCCCTTGGGTAGACACTCCATATTCATGCGGCATCTTGAAATACGTTAGCTCTGTCACATGATAAACTCACAGCTGCTGCTAATGCTGCTAATGGGTATCGTAGCTTCCCGGCCCCCGGCAAGTTTGAAGAAGGAAACATGGAGGACCACACGTATTCAAAATCCAAATTTCAGGAAAAGGAGTTTTCTTCTTCTTCTTCGCCAAGAAAAAAAAAAAAAAAGGAGATTGTAAAGAGCAAGAGAGCGGCTTTTTGAAGCGTGGAGGCTACCGTAGCTGTAATACCTACTTTGAACTGCGTGGTGCGAGAGAATTGATTGCGATATATGATCTCAACGCTAGATGGGAGATATTCCTGCACATTGGACCTTTAAATACAAATGTATTTCAAAGTTTCAGGAGAGCGCAGGCTTATTATTAATAATATATACTTATTCTGCAGAATAACATTGAAAGTTGTGTATGTGACCGTGTCAAACAGCCAGCTACCCTTCCTACAGAGCATGGCCTCATTCCCAGCCTTCCACCACTGTCCTGGAGACAACCCTCTCCCACCATTTAATCCCACATTTCCCCCCAAAAGCTCACATCTCTCTCCCCCCCCTTATTAATTCACTCATTTATCCTCTGTTCCAGTCGAGGTCGAGGCCTGTGATATCTTCATTAAAAGAAGAAAAGGAAGAAGAAAGTTTTCCGTCTTCAAATGAAGCCTCAAATTTGTGAGCTGTTCAATAAGATCTTTTAAACTCGTTTAACCCCCCCCTGATTAATCCTCGGCGCTCTTCAGTTGGCCAAGCTCCCCGCTAATGAAATTAAGAGCAAAGAAACATCCATAAGAGATTCAGCACACATCGCTGGGACAGGTCGGAATCACACAGCAGCATGAACACAGGAGTAATCCCTTCATTTATCACTTTGTTTTTCCAAATATGAGAACAAAGGCATATGCACAGCTCTAAGGTGCACGCTTTTCTAAACTGTATCCCTGTTTTTAATGTAATCTGGGTGGCGATATCTCTGCTCTGCAATACAGTCCTGTGTTAAAGATTGTAACTGGGTAGAAGTGGTGACAACAGCCGTCGGTTAAGTTATTTTTGCAGATGCATATTTTATTTTGTGAAAGATCAGGAAGGACCAGATTTAAAAATACTGTATCTGGATTTGAAGGACAAATTGATCTAAATCACTAGTTTTTCCTGCTTCACTCACAAATGAGGTTTAACACATCCTTCACAATGACTGCCGAACATGACACACTGTTTATTGTGTAACAAAATACTGTGACAAGTGTATAATGTAGTACAGTAATATGCTTCTGAAGAAGCCGTTCTCGTTGTGTCACAGACATTGGTCCCAGTCAGTTCAGTTAAAGCACTGAACAACACTGTCAGGCTTGTGTGGTGAGTCTGAGGTTCTGATTGGTCATTAAAACAGGAAGTCACAGCTTCAGGCCATAGGCAGCTCATGATAGGCCGCATACTGTCCAGTCACATGATGGTAGATCTGTCCAGACAAGAACAAATGAAAAAAAAAAAAAATCACATATGCAGAAAAGTCAGCTATAGAAATAGTAGAGTGTGTGTGTGTGTGTGTGTGTGTGTGTGTGTGTGTGTGTGTGTGTGTGTGTGTGTGTGTGTGTGTGTGTGTGGCCCCCACCTGCCTCTCGATGTCAGCCAATAGGCTGCTGGCTCCGAGGCGGAAAAGGTGCGGGCAGAGCCAATCGTGTCCCAGCTCCTCTTTGATCAGCGTGAGCCACAGCAGAGACTCGTGAGCCGTGCGGATCCCCCCCGCTGGCTTAAAGCCCACCTGAGGGACACACAAACACCTCTGTCACATGAGACACACACACATCAGAACATGGTGACATGTAGTTTTTCGCCTCAAGTCCACTTTTCTGAACTCTTGCGCTCGTCTTGGTCTCGGATCTGTTGGACTCTGAATTGACTCGACTACTGAGAAGGTTGCTCCTGGCTGCTGATTCTGGATCAGTTGTACAGAGCATTGCCTGAACTCTTTGCATTAGTTAGTTTGACGTTAAAAGATCAATAATTCTGGTTTATATATCCATCCACACTCGTTAATCCCTACATTAGCATTGGAAAGACACTCTGCCTATTATGGTTTTTAATTCTCAGGTGGTCTATGTTTTAGAATACCTCTGTTTTTTTGTACTTTAATTGTTGTGGAGTTTAGTGTTCCCAGCAGATCTCCTGACACGACACTACACTACAGTCAGATGTGTGACAGGGTGCACACATTACAAGATCATTACATCAATTTCAGAGAATTTGACATTTGTTTGAAGCAGGTTAAATAAGGTCATGTTCATGTCAGGCAAGTCCTTATGTTGGCTAAACATCTTTTACTAAAATAAAAACCAATCACTGTATAATGTTGGTGACAGTCACACTGCTGGTCTAAAGTAATGACATATTTCAGACCATCCTCTTTGATGAAGGAAACACTTTGGTTGACTCTTTCAGTGTCTGCTTTTTCATCCACCTCCTGCCATGCTAAATGTGTAACAGCATGACGCGGTCTAATGCGTGGGCAGCAGAGGGGACTCACTTATTGTATGAATCCAACAGGAAGAAGAACTAGACTGTAGATGACTTACTGAAAGGAACTATGTTGCTGGCAAAGAAGTGGTACACAAAGGCAGAAATACGTGTACTGTACCTTATGGCCTGTACACAAGAAGTAGTCCCGGATGGCCCTCACCATCACTATGGCGACAGGGTAAGTGGCGTTGACGGACTCCTTTCCTGTGGACGTCTTGATGAAGTCCGAACCTGTCAGGGTAAAACAGGTGACATGTGCTTTTTACCCCGCAACTCTCCCCTTTTTCCAATTTAGTCCACCAGTCTGCTGTACAGGACGTTACTTCAGCCGGATTTTCACAGCAGACTGTATACACTGACAGTTGCGCCTGACGGACAGGACTATTTTTGACAGCTGGAACAGAGAAGATGGACATTTCTCTGCTTAGGAACAGAGGACATACTGAAAGCGGATCTAACAGAGGACAGAAAGGACATTACTCAGATAGCCGGTCTCAGCGAGGACAGAGGACATTACTGCAGCCGGATCTAACGAGGCCAAGGGCGTTCTGACAGACGAACTGGAGAGGATGACTGGCGGACGGATCTGACCGGACTGACGAAGACGGAATTTTTTTGACAGACTGAACCTGGCTGAGGACGAGCAGGACATTTCTCTGACAGACTGACCTGGCTGAGGACAGACGGGACATTTCTCTGACAGACTGACCTGGCTGAGGACAGACGGGACATTACTCTGACAGACTGACCTGGCTGAGGACAGACGGGACATTACTCTGACAGACTGACCTGGCTGAGGACAGACGGGACATTTCTCTGACAGACTGACCTGGCTGAGGACAGACGGGACATTTCTCTGACAGACTGACCTGGCTGAGGACAGACGGGACATTACTCTGACAGACTGACCTGGCCGAGGACAGAGAGGACATTACTCTGACAGTCTGAGGACAGACAGGAACATATGCTGCTGATGAGGGCAGCTGCACGCTCATCAATTAAATCATTCATTTTTCCTTCCCTTCCTTCACAGACAATTATGTTTTATCAGCTTTCCTGATAAAAATAGAAGATTAAATGACACTCTTTAATAGATTACCCACAAACTGCGAGCTGCAGGGGAAAAAAACCATCCCTTCTGCCTTGCTGTATAATGACTGTTCATTACTGAACAGAACAAGATGAACATTTTCCAGTTCATTAAAGACATGTTCTATGTGTTTTTCCAGTCAGGTCTTTCTTTCAGCCTCTTTCCCCTCTTCCTCAAACTGGCATAATCCTTAAGATTCGTTATGGGGAGTCTTAATTACCAGATAATGGATAACGGTTATTAAATGCGGGTGGCGGTAATGAAGCTCTATTCATTTGCGTGGGCAGGGGGATACTGGCGGGGAACAGCAGAGTAAAATAGCCTGCATCAGAGATTAATAGGTGAAATTATCATTCAATTTCAGGAATCTCATATGCAATTCATAGGAACAAGGGGAGATTAAGGAGCGAGTGTGTCGACAAAAGCAATGCATTTTAATAATGATCTCTATCAGAGCCCCTGACAATTTGGTTCTCTAATCGGCTTATTATGTGATGGCTAGTTAAGCGCGTGTGTGTGTGTGTGTGTGTGTGTGTGTTGTTGTTGTGTGTGTGTGTGTGTGTGTGTGTGTGTGTGTGTGTGTGTGTGAGAGAGCCTTGCAAAAGAAAAGGCTAAGCAGCAGCGCCACAAGCTGGAAGACCGCAGGAATTACACCAAGCCTTTTACAGTCTTTAAACCTTTTAAAACCTCTTTATGTCACATGAAAACACACGCATGGTGGCAGCCTGCCTTTCAGGAACCAGACTGAAACTGTGGAGCCGGCTCAGCCACTGATATCATGGACCTCATCACAGTTTACCGAGTTTCAGCACAGAGACCAAAACTCTACTTCAGCTCCAGCTGCTGATGGAGGAGAAGAAGAGGCTTTCAGACAGCGGCCCATGTGTCTACACAGGATGTGATCAGGCTCAGTATCGAGTGGAGGTCACCCGTGCTTTGGCAGTGCTCAGAGCCCGGCACACAATCACTGTAGTTACATGTGTAAAACCGAAGGAAAGGAGACGTAAAAATTGCACTTTGGCTTGCATTCATACACATACTGTATAGCGTGACTGAAATGCGAGCAGTTCCTGAGCCTGTTATTCTGCGTGCATAAATAGAACTTCTGTTGTGATTATGCCCAACATATTTCCTGATGGCAGCACGAGATGTGTTACATCTGCAGGGTGTCACCTTGACATGGCTCATAGTCACACACACATATGGCAACTGTTATATTACAGCACACTGTGGAAACATGTATCCAAGATCAGTTAGTTTACTGCTGCAGGGAAATATCTCCAAACTCACAGACCGATAACTTCTGATCTCACTCTCAGAGGAGAATAAGTCAGCCATGAATGCGTTCTTGTGTGAATGTGATCAGGGCGTTCCTATAAAAGAGAGGCTTCCTCTCAGTGAACACCCCCTGAATAAATTAAGGTTAAAAACTAAATAAAGCCAAAATGCTAAAATCTTTGTTCATTGTAAAAGATCATGGCAACTTGCCCTTGAAATGCACATTTTCTTGCCATAAGGGGATACAACCACTGACCATGACAGGCAGACTCACCGGCCATCATGGCTACCAGGCTGACCTTGTACACATTGGTGAAGGTGCCCAGCTCTCCCACAGCCAGGATGGTCTTCATGTGGGCGTCCCCGCAGGCCTCCCGGAACTGACGCACCTCCTCGTACATGGCTGTCAGGGGGAGAAAAGGAAACCTTTACTAAACACACTTCATCTGTGATCAAAATGGGAACAAAAGGTCAGCCCGTCAGCAGAACACAGGCTGAACCTTCTAGAACTCTTTCAACGGTTGGCCACACACCAAAGGACACTAACCACTGTAAAGACCTGAGTACTATTTGTTCTTTAGGGTCACCTAGAGCTACACTGGGAGGACAGACTAACTTTTTGGACTAGTATGAGGGAACCAGGCATTGCCATGAGTTTGTATTTCCCTCTGTAATGATGGGTGATTGACATAAAATGCCAAATTTAAAAGTAAAAACAAATCTTAAAACAGGACACAGCCTGAGTGATCTTTCCTTGTCGTCTTGAGGTCTCAGCGTACCTTCCCACTGTCCAGTGAGCGCCAGCGTCCTGTTGATGACGATGTCGATCTCTGTGGCACCGTCAGCCACCGCCAAGCGGACTTCCTGCAGCCGGGTCTCCAGTGGTGTCTGGCCTGCTGGGAAACCAGTGGCCACTGGGAGACCAGGGAGAACACAAGTCTTATTAATGTTCTACAAAACGCATTTCAGCTCACCATTCATGCCACTCCGGCAGCAGACGCTTCCTGTCGCTGTGACTCAAGCGTCGGGTGACCTACCTGAGGCCACAGCGAGGCTGGAGTTGGCTGCTTTCAGTGATTTAACGGCATCAGCCACCCGAGACGGATACACACACACAGCTGCAGTAGTTACTCCTGAAACACAGCCAGAAACCAGAGAGACGGGGATGAAGTGGTCTGTGTCGCCCTCTGCAGGTTGAATCCAAGTCTGAGCAGACAGTCTGGGATGCTGAACAAAAGAGGACATTTCCCTGTCCACCTCTGTCTGGTCTATAAAAGTGTGATTAACCCCAGCGGCCTGTCAGATCGTCTGACTGCTCCCCTTTCTTAACATGCCTGACCGGTTTGCCCTGATGTCACCATGTTCCCAGAGCTTTTAACTCCTTATTACTGAGATTAACTCTATAAAAATAAGACTCAAATTAACTTGTATTATGTCTGTACTAGAGCCCGACCGATGAAGGATTTTTACGGCCGATAGATACAAATATTTGGTGATTTCAAAATCCTATATTCCGATATATTGGCTGATATTTAAAAAAATAAAAAATAAATCCAGAAATGCGTAACAAAAAAAACAGATTACCCTAAGATTAGTTATTTGTAGTTATGTATGAGTCCTCACTAAAATAATGATAATGCAGTTTAAAAATAAACTGGTTTGTTTTATTGTCACAACAGAACAGTGTAACATCAAAATATATTAAAGTTCTGATAAATAAAATGTAAAAAATACAAACTTAAGATATAAAGTCCTTTGAACAAAAACACAATAACAAAAAATTTGAGCCCGACCGATTTATCGGCGGGCCGATATATATCAGTTGGGCTCTAGGCTGTACTATGCTATGTATATCTGAAACAATCAATCAATTAATCAGTTAGTCAATGAAAAGCAGATTAAATGGTTATAATCATTTCTCAAGCAAATAAAAGTGGTATGCTTTTCCCTATTTTATATCATAATGAACTGAAAAATGAGATCAGATCTGTTTTTTACTACTTCTGGACATCTCATACCAAATAATTGATTAATTAATTAAGAATGTATTGAGTGATTATTTGTTGTTAATTCTCCCTGAAGTTTGCATAACAATCCCAGTGGGCCACCCCAGTGACCGGTGTTAACAGGACGTCCAGCTGCAGTGGCTGGCGCTGGCCTACATGTCTCTGGCAGCACACCTTGGTCGTGCATGTCCATCTTGTTGAGCAGGTGGTATGGGACCGGCTGGATGGCTTTCAGACACAGCCGGTGGACGTTGGACGGTGTATCGTCTCCAGCAAGAGTTGTCAGGTCGATACATGTGACAGCCTTCAGCAGCCAGGCCGCCTGCACCACAAACACAACAGCACAGCTCCATCTCTCTGCTGGCAAACCAGCTCACATGTCTTTATTACACACACACACACACACACACACACACACACACACACACACACACACACACACACACACACACATAAATAAAACACTGTTAAGACTTGGTCCCCTGTAATAGACATTTGTGAGCAATGTTTCCAATTCAACATACCATTTTCTGTGACTTTATACGTCCTACCCACTCCTAATCAGGGCCCATCATAATAATAATAATAATAATACATAAGTTTTATATAGCGCTTTACATGGAACTCAAAGACGCTTTACAAACAAAAGAAAGAAAGAAAGAAGCAAACAAACAAACAAGATGAGTGATTATTGTAAATTATGGATAGGCCAATTGAAACAAATGAGTTTTGAGCAGTTTGTTTATAGGTATTCATTGAGTCCGTGTTTCTGATGTGGATGGGGAGTGAGTTCCAGAGCGTGGGGGCAGCTATTGCAAAGGATCGGTCCCCCAAAGTTCGGTGGTTTGATTTGGTGATGGGTTTGAGGAGGTTTAAGTCAGCTGAGCGAAGGCGTCTGGAGGGGCGATGGTGCTGTAAGAGGTCTGTGAGGTATGGAGGGGCCAGATTATTGAGAGCTTTGTAGGTGATGAGTAGAACTTTGTAATGGATGCGCTGTTGTACAGGGAGCCAGTGAAGTTGTTGAAGGACAGGGGTGATGTGTGATCATCATGTCCAAACTTACAAAAAAGCCTCTTGGAGCCATACCCTAAACCAGTGATCTTCAACCGGGGGTCCGCGAACCCTAGGGGGTCCGTGGTGGTACTGCAGGGGGTCCCCAAAAATTGAATTGATTTAAAATTGTCATTAAAAAAAAAAAAGTATGTGGGTTTTTTTGGTGGGGGAGAAAAATATTGACAATGCTTAAAGCATTAATAGGAAATAATAAGCTATCCTACTTAAAACAATAACACAAAATGATTCTCATGATACCATGGGCAATTAGGATACCACCTTTAAAAAAACAAGAAGAAGAAGACGCTAATGTTAGCCGCCAATAAATAAAAAGCTGGAAAGCAAATAGACTTGACTACTGAGTTAGGTTTGTATAATAATGGATCACTTTGTAACAATAAGGCCTCGAACACTGAACCCTAACGCTAATGTTACTCCGTCCACCTCGTCCGAGGCCGCAGGTGACGGGAGTGTCACGGCTGCTCCAGAGGCACCTGCCCCAGCGGGAGAGGGTAAACGTAAGAGAGAGAAGTCCCGAAAATATTCAGAAACCTACGTAAATCCAATTAGGCAAGGGAACGTAACGCGATTTCTTCAGGTCCTATCCCCTGACCAATCGGCTATCCTAACCTTAACCACTCGAGGTCAATGCTTAACCCCAACCAATCAAGCTGCTTTGTAGGGCGGGACTTGCCTAGAAGTTACGCGAGATCCATAATAACACGTCCACGTTAGAGCTGGGCAATATATCGATATTATATCGATATCGTGATATGAGACTGGATATCGTCTTAGATTTTGGATATCGTGATATGACATTAGTGTTGTCTTTTCCTGGTTTTAAAGGCTGCATTACAGTAAAGTGATGTACTTTTCTGAACTTACCAGACTGTTGTAGCTGTTATATTTGCCTTTACCCACTTAGACATTATATACACATTACTGATGATTATTTATCAAAAATCTCATTGTGTAAATATTTTTTTTAAGCACCAATTGTCAACCCTACAATATCGCTGCAATATCGATAGAGGTATTGGGTCAAAAATATCGTGATATTGGATTTTTTCCATATCGCCCAGCCCTAGTCCACGTCCCATCTGCCCCTAACTTCATATACAACTAGTCATAGTGCCCCCCCTCTGGCAACAGGAAGTCAGATGCATGCTTAGTAAGTATTCTCCACACACACAACACACACACACAGACGAAAGATGGACCTGCCACTGTTTCTTGGGGGTCTTGTGTCCCTGGATGGTCTGAGCTCTCTTCAGGACGGCGTGTGTGTTCACTCTCACTTTAGAGATCCAGCCCAGGTCTGACGCCCAGGACCAGGGAAAATGGAAGAAACAAAATGAGTCGTTAAAAATAGAGAAAGTATAATCAGAAAAACATTGCAATTATTAAACCGTCTCACAGTTAGATCAGATGAGAAAACTGACTTTTATGTTGATGTATCCACTTTAGACCCTCCCCCACAGTGTGTTTAGCCTAGCTTAGCACTAAAGCTTGATTTATGGTTCTGCGGAGGCTCCGCACAGAACTTTCTCCGTAGCCTACATAAGTGGCCTGAAGTTTATACTTGTTGGTGTGTGCGTCGATCTCAGAGTAGCCAGCGCGTATGTGTGTGTGTGTGAGTGAGTGAGTGAGTGAGTGAGTGAGTGAGTGAGTGAGTGAGTGAGTGAGTGAGGAGTGAGTGAGAGAGAGAGAGTGATGGTGATTATCTTCAGAGCGAGTAGTGACTCTAGAGTCATAGTGAGAGAACCAAAGTGTCTCGCGACCACGGTGGGAAATCTGGAGCAGGATAACTTAACCCTCTCCTTGATCTCATGTTTATGGAGAAGGAGAACCAGAAAATGAGTCGGGGGAATCACGATCAAATCAAAATCACGATTATTAGCACATTTTACCTCTGCTAATTAACTTGTTAGTCCTAACTTTGAACCAGCAAGTTGCGTTTTAAGCTCCTCTTTTTTTCTGCTTGTGGAGAGCTGCGGGACACATGAAACTATGTTGATGAGGACCGGCGATTTAAATTGGCCGTCCGTGAGTAAACCTGCAGGTGGAGGCGCTGGAGACAGGCTCGGACATACACGCCGCGGGCAGCTGTGGACTTGTGTCAGTCCCGCAAGCGGTTTCAGGAAAGTGGCTGCGTGTGTCCGACAATTCACAGGACATCATCACCGGTACAAGCCTACAACTGTCCGGACACGGAGTGTGGGAAGTGTATCAGAGCCTCCCTGACGGGTGCACTGAGACTCGGTCAACAGTTAATGATGGGTTAACATTTAATTTCATTGTGCTTTCTTTTGGAAGGCTGGCTGCCAAAAATGGCCACTTACTAGCTAATGAATTAGCCTGAGTTAAATGCTAGCTATCAGTAAACGGTAGTGGCTGGTGTCTGGTGTGTGCGTCAGTGTTTGTGTGTGTGCGCGTGTCAGCCCGCCCCCCTTATTTGGCGACTGGCGAGTGTTCATTTCGGACCCTGCACACACGGTAGAATGTTTTTAAGTAGAAAGTAGGCCTATCAACAGAAATAAATTATCGTCATGGGAAAAATACATCGATAACAGCTTCAGAATTTCGATGTCGATACATTTTTGATTAATGGTCCAGGCCTAGGTGTCCGTCAGGCTACGCCATAGGGTCGGTATCTCCAGTCTTTGTGCTATGCTACGTTAAACATGTTCCAGGATGACAGGGATTTCTCATGGAACTCTGGGAAAGGGAAAGGCAAACAGGAGCATTTCCCAAAAGGCTGACACAACTCTCTAAGACGTTAGGCATTTACTATACAAAAGCATTCAGGAAATGATATGTGCATGCAAAGCAATTAGAATCTAGGATTTGGAGAATGTTTTTGGCAGCTGTCATCTGGTGTACTGCATATATTATATTTAATGTTTGACAATCAGCAGCTAGCCCAGATACAGGCCAGTCTTTAACAGAAAAGGTACAGTCCGACATAGAAGTGAAACAGTGTATGCTAATAACTTACAGAATGTGATACTGATAGCTATAATAATAATAATAATAATAATAATAATAATAATAATAATAAGTCAGACTATGTTCAATCAGTGTACAGAATTCCAGATACTGCTGACTAGGGCTGCTCCCTCTTAGTGGACTAATCGGTGGTTTTGGTCTTAGTCAACTTAGATTTCTTTAGTCCATTAGTCATGTTTTATGATTTTTTCATGCTGAATGACTTATTTCCAAGAAACGTACGAGCACATCTCTGGTAAACACAAGAATTAAAGTGGTGCTTTTGCATGACTCTTTGCGGAGAAACTCATATTTACAGATCTGTCGATTAAATCAACTAATCGATTAGTCGATACAATTGAATGAGTGTTAGTCGACTAAGAATTTCTTTAATGGAGCACAGCCCCACTGCTGACATGTGTAAATCATGTCTTCTTTTCATCAGAGCATGTCAAAGATGATTCAAATATGTCTAATATATATATAAGTAAGACTAAAGCCAGCTGTCACCGTCTGACTGATTCACAGCTCTCTCCCATAATATTTAACAGAATATACGTTACAGTAATAAGTTAGCAAGAGAAATATGACGCTGTAGCGTTACGTTATATAACTATGTATTTGCCACTGTGTGTGTGTTCCAGCATGTTCCGCGGGTCAGTTACCTACAATACGTTACTTATTAAAGTGTCACGAGTTAGGGTTAGCTTAGCGTTAGCTCCCTTTCCTGACTGTTGTTGTGAATGAAAACCTCTTTCTATAAAACAGGCCAAGGAGTTGTTTGTTTTAGGAATGACTAAATAAATAAACGTTACATAATGCTGGTAAAATGAAAAGTTGTGGTAATAAGCCAGAGCGAACAACGTTAACGTGAGACGTCCACATGTGTATGGAAGGTGACAGTAACATTAGGTTAACGTGAACGTCACGGAAAGAATGCTAACGGTCCTTACCGAGCTTCATCCCCGGGTTCCTGGCAGACATGTTGAAGAACTGATAGGATCTAATCACAGGCACATGTTACAGCCACCTTCAGCCGAGAGACCTGTCAACACCTTCTTATATACTGTCTATGGTCAACACTCTGCTGCTTCTTCTTCTTCTTCTGCTGCTGCTGCTGCTGCTGCTGCTGCTGCTGCTGCTGCTGCTGCTGCTTCTTCTTCTTCTTCTTCTTCTTCTGCTGCTGCTGCTGCTGCTGCTGCTTCTTCTTCTTCTTCTTCTTCTGCTGCTGCTGCTGCTGCTGCTGCTGCTGCTTCTTCTTCTTCTTCTTCTGCTGCTGCTGCTGCTGCTGCTGCTTCTTCTTCTTCTTTAATGGCGGATTGCAAACAACTTCTAGGTGCATACCGCCACCTAATGTACAGTGTGTACCATCATGTCATTTTACTATTTCTACAATTCACGCTTGAGTCTTTTAAAACATGTAGTTAATGCCTTCCTGGTGATTCTTTCCACCCTACCCCCCATCTGATCCCAGTACCCCCATCAGATCCCTCCCCCCACCCCCCTCCGTCTGATCCCAGTACCCCCATCAGATTCCCACCACAAGGTGCCATCCAGTCCTGTGTGATCCACTCTTTGTCTTGTCCTCCTGCCTGGTCCTTTCCCTATCATTCTTTGTACTGACAGACTTTTGTATTTTATAATATCCTACGTCCAGCAGTGCCATCAGCTCAGAACTGGCAGAAACCAGTGGGACCCAGGTACCCCCATCTACTGTCCGGACAAGTCTGGCCAGAAGTGGTCTTCATGGAAGAGTTGCAGCTAAAAAGCCATACCTCCGACATAGAAACAAGGCCAAGCGACTCAACTATGCACGAAAACATAGGAACTGGGGTGCAGTGACTGATGAGTCAAAATACAATAATGCGGTACGATAATGAGAGTCTGCAGGTAACAGTGAAGCATGGTGGAGGTTCCTAGCAAGTTTGGGGCTGCATTTCTGCAAATGGAGTTGGAGATTTGGTCAGGATTAATGGTTTCCTCAATGCTGAGAAATACAGGCAGGTAGTTATCCATCATGCAATACCATCAGGGAGGCGTATGATTGGCCCCAAATTTATTCTGCAGCAGGACAACGACCCCAAACATCCAGCCAAAGTCATTAAGAACTATCTTCAGCGTAAAGAAGAACAACAAGTCCTGGAAGTGATGGCATGGCCCCCACAGAGCCCTGATCTCAGCATCATCCAGTCTGTCTGGGACTACATGAAGAGACAGAAGGATTTGAGGAAGCCTACATCCACAGAAGATCTGTGGTTAGTTCTGCAAGATGTTTGGAACAACCTACCAGCCGAGTTCTTTCAAAAACTGTGTGCAAGTGTACCATGAAGAATTGATGCTGTCTTGAAGGGAAAGGGTGGTCACACCAAATATTGATTTCATTTAGATTTCTCTTCTGTTCATTCACTGCGTTTTGTTAATTGATGAAAATATACTATTCACTTCCATTTTTGAAAGCATTCTTAGTTTACAGCATTTTTTCATACCTGCCTAAAACTTTTGCACAGTACTGTATGTATATGTATATATACATGTATATGTATATTGTGAGAGCCGTTTGGGTTTATGTTTATTATTTGTTGCTGTTAAAGCTCCCACCACCAGGGGTAGCCAGGGCACTGTCCATTTGGCTGGGACGGAGGTGATTTAATCAATGTCCAATTGGGCACAGGTGGTGGCAGGAGAAGGGAGCAAACTGTTTTTTGACCGTGCAATATGTTATGAGAAGGAAAGTGGAATTAATGTGTTTTTGTTTGATGTTTACACATATGAATGGACTCTATGTATGGGAAACGGCCTAAGTTAAAAATAAATGCTTAGTGCCGATGATTGACATTGGCTCACATAGTGCACAATCGTAGTGGATGTTTCTGAAAAGGGTCCCTATATGTATATATACCATGCCTAGGGCATGGGGTATTTTCCAGATTTCTTATGTGTATTTAGACACATATGCAATTTACAATATAATCTAATTCACTTCACTGTGGTAAAAATGACCCATTATCATGCTTGTATGAATCAGAGTAGTAAAGAGAAGGGCAAGGAGTATTAAGCTGATCCACATCTCAATACACACACATGCCTCCTCTTCGTGGGTCAATCGGGAGGAATTAGCACAAGGCTTTATGATGGGCACTGGCATTAACAACGGGAGGTGCGGTGGAAGCGGGGCCGGCCGCTGAGTGTTGAAGTCTGTCAGGGAACAGAGAGTCGGCCAGCTTTGATGTGAGGGAGGGAGCCCCCTTCTTTTTCTTTTTGTAGAATTCCCATTAAGGTCAGAGGTCTGGGACTCCAAGGTGGTCACATTGTCCAAGAAGGGAGGAGCAAGATGTTAGGTGGGGAGTGGGTCTAAAAGGATAGAGAGGGTGCAGCATGGCACTGGGGGGCCCAAATCTTTTAAGTCTATATAATCCTATCCATTGGCGACTGGTCATTAGGGGCACAACCCCACCTGTTGTCAACAGAGAGAAATACAAACAAATGTAATGTTCTTTTTAATTAATTCAAGATTATTATCATCCATAACTAATTATCTTCTATGATTAACATCTTCCTGTCATTTGTGGTAGGATTTTATTTCAATTCAATTTTATTTACAGTATAGTGTCAAATCACAACAGGAGTTATCTCAGGACACTTTATAGATAGTAGGTCTAGACCACATTCAATAATTTTCAAAAACCCAACAATTTCCGGGTTAGGGTTACGTGAAGACACATGCACGCACGCACGCATGCACGCATTACTTTCTCACTTTTTTTTTTTTTTTTTTTTTTTTTTTTTTTTTTTTTTTTGTGTACAACACCTGGTAGAAGAAAGCTGCTCCACCATTAAGTGTTTTGTGGAGCCAGGCTGTTTGTTGACATGTTAACAGAGTGAGATATTGTAATTTTACTGGTATGTAGCCTATCTTTTGAAATGGTTGGCGCCCCACCAATTGTTTTACATATTAAATCGCCACTGATCCTACAACAGGCAGCCTGCCATTGTTCCTGTCTGAATACGCCTGTATGGTGACATACTGTACTTTCCAGTTACATAGAGACACAGGAACTGGATACATGTACTGTATACTGAAAACCTTTTCCCAAAATCCACTCTATATTTGCACATTTAAGACACCGTGATGAGATTGTGGTTTACAATTTTTTTTAAGAAATATTTTTTGTAGAAATAGTTGCATTTCATTACTATTTCCTTCTGAAACAGGATGTGTTGACATGTTCCTTCATTACCATGAACACGCACACTTTAGTTTACTTTGACGTAATCTCACACACACCGTCCTGCTGCCCCAAATACTCCCTAGAACGTCAATTGTCAATTAATCCGCTGCTAAAAATAGTACCCAACACACAGACAATTTTTTAAGTATTGTCCTGTTTTAGTAAACCACTGAGCTTCTTTATTAGAGTTTTTCTCAATTGCTTAAACACTAACCAGGCTTTTGAACAAAAATTTCAAAACCATAACGCCATTTATCAAAAAGCATACTATAGGTAGGGTTGGGTACCGAAACTCGGTGCCAATAGGAACCGGTGCCGACGTAAACGGTAGTAACGAGACCGAATAAGAACGAAAGTTTCGGTGCCTCATTTCGGTGCTTGACTTTACACTACACCTGACAGCATGTAACGTTAGCCTACTGGTGCGTTCTTTTTGCGCGAACGGTCGTTTTTACCGAAGTTTTTTCCGGAAGTTACGACCGGAAGTTGCATAAAGAACGCCCGGTCGTGAATTTACGACTGCTCAAGTCGTCTGAACTCAGAGGACCCCGAGTTCACTTTCAAAGAGGGCTACGTCGTGCATCACACGTAGTAAACATTGTGGTTATCTACAATTTTAAGCACTTTTGTCTTTGTTGTAACCAAATGAAGAAGTCGTACACATAGCGCTGTATACTGCTACCTATAGGCATGTCTCTATAGTCTTATTAGGAGTTAAACATAGCGCTGTATACTACTACCTATAGACATGTCTCTATAGTCTTATTAGGAGTTAAACATAGCACTGTATACTGCTACCTATAGGCATGTCTCTACAGTCTTATTAGGAGTTAAACATAGCGCTGTATACTGCTACCTATAGGCATGTCTCTATAGTCTTATTAGGAGTTAAACATAGCGCTGTATACTACTACCTATAGGCATGTCTCTATAGTCTTATTAGGAGTTAAACATAGCGTGTATACTGCTACCTATAGGCATGTCTCTACAGTCTTATTAGGAGTTAAACATAGCGCTGTATACGCTGCCACCTTATAGGCATGTCTCTATAGTCTTATTAGGAGTTAAACATAGCGGCTATACTGCTACCTATAGGCATGTCTCTACAGTCTTATTAGGAGTTAAACATAGCGCTGTATACTGCTACCTATAGGCATGTCTCTACAGTCGTATTAGGAGTTAAACATGCTGTATACTGCTACCTATAGGCATGTCTCTACAGTCTTATTAGGAGTTAAACATAGCCTGTATACTGCTACCTATAGGCATGTCTCTACAGTCTTATTAGGAGTTAAACATGCGCTGTATACTGCTACCTATAGACATGTCTCTACAGTCTTATTAGGAGTTAAACATAGCGCTGTATACTGCTACCTATAGACATGTCTCTACAGTCTTATTAGGAGTTAAACATAGCTGTATACTGCTACCTATAGGCATGTCTCTACAGTCTTATTAGGAGTTAAACATAGCCTGTATACTGCTACCTATAGGCATGTCTCTACAGTCTTATTAGGAGTTAAACATAGCTGTATACTGCTACCTATAGGCATGTCTCTACAGTCTTATTAGGAGTTAAACATAGCGCTGTATACTGCTACCTATAGGCATGTCACTACAGTCTTATTAGGAGTTAAACATAGCGCTGTATACTGCTACCTATAGGCACGTCTCTACAGTCTTATTAGGAGTTAAACATAGCGCTGTATACTGCTACCTATAGACATGTCTCTACAGTCTTATTAGTAGGTAAACATAGCCGTTATACTGCTACCTATAGACATGTCTCTACAGTCTTATTAGGAGTTAAACATAGCGCTGTATACTGCTACCTATAGACATGTCTCTACAGTCTTATTAGGAGTTAAACATACGCTGTATACTGCTACCTATAGACATGTCTCTACAGTCTTATTAGGAGTTAAACATAGCGCTGTATACTGCTACCTATAGGCATGTCGCTACAGTCTTATTAGGAGTTAAATATAGCCTGGTACTGTTACCTATAGGCATGTCGCTACAGTCTTATTAGGAGTTAAACATAGCGCTGTATACTGCTACCTATAGGCATGTCTCTACAGTCTTATTAGGAGTTAAATATAGCGGTATACTTGCTACCTATAGGCATGTCGCTACAGTCTTATTAGGAGTTAAATATAGCGCTGTATACTGCTACCTATAGGCATGTCGCTACAGTCTTATTAGGAGTTAAACATAGCGTGTACATCTACTGCCACTATAGACATGTCTCTACAGTCTTATTAGGAGTTAAACATAGGGTGTATACTGCTACCTATAGACATGTCTCTACAGTCTTATTAGGAGTTAAACATAGTGCTGTATACTGCTACCTATAGGCATGTCTCTACAGTCTTATTAGGAGTTAAACATAGCGCTGTATACTGCTACCTATAGACATGTCTCTACAGTCTTATTAGGAGTTAAACATAGCGCTGTATACTGCGACCTATAGGCATGTCTCTACAGTCTTATTAGGAGTTAAACATAGCGCGTATATTGCTACTTATAGGCATGTCTCTACAGTCTTATTAGGAGTTAAACATAGGCTGTATACTGCTACCTATAGACATGTCTCTACAGTCTTATTAGGAGTTAAACAGGCCTGTATACTGCTACCTATAGGCATGTTCTCAACGGCCTTATTAGGAGTTAAACATAGCGCTGTATACTGCTACTTATAGGCATGTCTCTACAGTCTTATTAGGAGTTAAACATAGCGCTGTATACTGCTACCTATAGACATGTCTCTACAGTCTTATTAGGAGTTAAACATACGCGCGTGTATACTGCTACCTATAGGCGTGTCTCTACAGTCTTATTAGGAGTTAAACATAGCTGTATACTGCTACCTATAGGCATGTCTCTACAGTCTTATTAGGAGTTAAACAGTGGCGCTGTATACTGCTACCTATAGGCATGTCTCTACAGTCTTATTAGGAGTTAAACATAGCCGCTGTATACTGCTACCTATAGACATGTCTCTACAGTCTTATTGGGAGTTAAACATAGCGCCCGTATACTGCTACCTATAGACATGTCTCTACAGTCTTATTAGGAGTTAAACATAGCGCTGGTACACTGCTACCCATAGACATGTCTCTACAGTCTTATTAGGAGTTAAACATAGCGCTGTATACTGCTACCTATAGGCATGTCGCTACAGTCTTATTAGGAGTTAAACATACGCTGTATACTGCTACCTATAGGCATGTCTCTACAGTCTTATTAGGAGTTAAATATAGGCCATGTATACTGCTACCTATAGGCATGTCGCTACAGTCTTATTAGGAGTTAAATATGCGGTATACTGCTACCTATAGGCATGTCGCTACAGTCTTATTAGGAGTTAAACATAGCCTTGTATACTGCTACCTATAGACATGTCTCTACTGTCTTATTAGGAGTTAAACATAGGCTGTATACTGCTACCTATAGGCATGTCTCTACAGTCTTATTAGGAGTTAAACATAGCGCTGTATACTGCTACCTATAGACATGTCTCTACAGTCTTATTAGGAGTTAAACATAGCGTCTGTATACTGCTACCTATAGACATGTCTCTACAGTCTTATTAGGAGTTAAACATAGCCCGGTATACTGCTACCTATAGACATGTCTCTACAGTCTTATTAGGAGTTAAACATAGCTCGTATACCTGCTACCTATAGGCATGTCTCTACAGTCTTATTAGGAGTTAAACATAGCGCTGTATACTGCGCACCTATAGGCATGTCTCTACAGTCTTATTAGGAGTTAAACATAGCGGCTGTATACTACTACCTATAGGCATGTCTCTACAGTCTTATTAGGAGTTAAACATAGCGCTGTATACTGCTACCTATAGGCATGTCTCTACAGTCTTATTAGGAGTTAAACATACGCTGTATACTGCTACCTATAGGCATGTCTCTACAGTCTTATTAGGAGTTAAACATAGCGCGTATACTGCTACCTATAGGCATGTCGCTACAGTCTTATTAGGAGTTAAATATAGCGGTATACTGCTACCTATAGGCATGTCGCTACAGTCTTATTAGGAGTTAAATATAGCGGTATACTGCTACCTATAGGCATGTCTCTACAGTCTTATTAGGAGTTAAACATAGCGCTGTATACTGCTACCTATAGGCATGTCTCTACAGTCTTATTAGGAGTTAAACATAGAGCTGTATACTGCTACCTATAGGCATGTCTCTACAGTCTTATTAGGAGTTAAATACCGCCATAGTTATTTTGTAGCTTGTGCAGCTCAAATTGGCTAGAGACGCTCGGTTGCTATATGACAACAATGGCTTTAAGCCGAGTCTTGAGCAAAAAGAAAACAACAACCCTAGAGTTAACGTTAAGGAGATCAAAACGTAATTTTGATGTATCAAACTGTGAAATATATATATGTGTAATATGTCAATAACTGGGTGAATAGAATCCTAAATGTTACTAAAAATGTTACAAAAATCCATCTTTTCTCCGACTCGTAGTATTGTGTGACAAAAGAAAAAAAAACCCGCCATTATTAGAAGGGTTTTTTTGTTTTATTCGCCACGGATGTGACGTTCACGCCGCAAGCTACTAGTCGCGATTACAAGACAAAAAGAACGCACCATAACTTTAGCTAGCAGCTGGATTAAACACCAGTAAAATGCTGACAGCTAACGTTAAACAGTGTAAAGTGTGACTATTTCACTGTGGAGGACTTCAACAGCGGGATCTAACAGTCTGCTCTGCAGCGCAGCAGCAGCTGCCGTTGTCGCAATTCATAGATATACAGTATGTTTATATGGTCGGAGTTTAACAACACAGACGGTGCGTTCACTTGCAGCTGCCGTTGTCGGAGTTGTCGGAATTAAACAACACAGACGGTGCGTTCACTCGCAGCTGCCGTTGTCGGAATTAAACAACACAGACGGTGCATTCACTTAAAACAGGTAGCCTCGTGGTGCATTCACAGTAATTGTAAAAAACCCTTTTCCCATCTGGGGTTCAACAGCAATTTACTGGTGAAATAAGTTATTGTTATTGTTATAGTTATTACATTATTATTAAATCTTTAATTTTGACCATGGCCTTAGCAATAAACAAGTCACTGACTGTTGTTTACTACCCTTATTTTTTTTCTTCTTTTTTTTTTACTTTATTGAAAAGTACCGGTTCAGGCACCATTTAGGCACTGGCACCGTTTTAAAAGTATCGATTTAGCACCGGAATCGAAAAAAAACCAAACGATACCCAACCCTAACTATAGGGCAGGGTTACTTCAACATCTGACCACCTCAGGATTGTTCACTGCACCAGAGGCAGAGGGATGCCAGCTCTGACTGCCTTTAAGGTCTGCGATCAGCACGACTCCCACCAAGGCAAGGTCATGAGTCTTGCAAGTATAGAGAATCACCACGTGATGTTGTTCCAGACAACACAGGTTTTATCCCACCTTTAGGATTTATCTACACTGTAACATTTTTTGAAAGAACAAACTCACACATACGTCTTCTTTATGGATGCCATACTTTTTATTGTGCTGGATAAAATAGTGAATATCTATAAAGACTTTGTTTAGAAAGCAAGCAAAATGTGTAGTGAAATAAAAGACAGTAATACTATGTGGATAGAGAAAGCAATAACAGTTAGATACAGTAGAAGACATTTGAAATGATACAGGAGGAGCAAGACAGAGGGAGAGCTGGGAAATCTCTCTACTTCCCTCACAGCAAACTACAAAACATTGCATAAGGTAGGAAAAATCCTTTTCAAAGTTTATATGTCCAGTCTTACCTAATGGTGACTGAGAGGCAGAGAAAAACGGTCTTATAAAATTCATCTCCCACAAAAATAAACTATGTATATATAAAATGTTAAAATGTTCTCCACATGTTCTTGGACACCTGAATTCTAAACAGTTTTTTAAGTTTGAAAATGAGGTAAAAGTAGGCCTTTCTGGAGGTAGTAATGTGTATTCGATTGTACTAAAACGTGATATCATGAAGAGAAAAGATCAACTTCATTAAGACTCCCAGAGCTGAAAGCTTGTCAACAGCCTCTACAATCATTTTTGCCCAACAGCGAGGCGGCATCACATCCAGAGAACTTTAGCAGGTGTTTTAGATTCTACTAAACTCATCTCATCCACATCTCTGAAGGAAATGACAAACTTCTAAAGCTCAAAACGTGGAGCGAGTTGAGCCCATTGGTGCCACTTAGACTCCATTTACATCCGGTATTATCATGTGATACATTAACATGCCTATAGATCACTTGTTAATACCAGGCATACATGGGGTCTGTCTGGCTGATGGATGGTGTTAAATGATGAAGCCTGTCTGTTTCAAAGCCATTCATTCAAAGCTACTGATCAGCCTGCATCAACAGGTGCACACAGTTTATACAGTATGTTTAGCCAGCTCATTTAACAGCAGCTTTTGATTCTCTTTGTTTGGATTGTCTTGATTATTTCCTTCGCCGAGGAGGTTATGTTTGTCGGCTCGGTTTGTTTATCAGCAGGATTAAGGTAAAAATGACTGGCCCGATTTTCATGAAACTTGGTGGAAGGGTGTAGCCATTACCTAGTGTTGAGACCACAAACGTCACAACTGTGTCAGGCTTGCGTACGGACAGCATTCATGCAACACCGAGGTGAGTGTCTAGGTGAATTTCAAAAGCCTCGAGCAGCAAGGCAAGGAGGGGTTGGCGAGCAGAGCAGAGTGCTCTTCTCTCTAGCTCCGTACAGAGACACAGCACCTCTGCTCCGCCTAGATTAAAAAATTAATTGGGCATCAAACTCACATTTACGCGCCTATTGTTGAAAACATGACTTGAAGCACAGATAAACGCTTCAGGTCACCTTTACACACTCGAGATGCAGCTGAGATGCAAACCTGACAGAGCCGTTTCAGACAGCTGTATAAATTAAAATGAAAGTGTATCTGTCGCGTGAGACGTGCAAGTGAAGAATGCTTGCAGTCGATACACAGGGTTACCTTTTGGAGTGGATCCGAATCATGGTGCGGATACCAATTATTTTTCACTTTCGTTAATATTGAAAGATTGGGCATGGCAATGGCGGAGGTCTGAGCTCTCCGACTGCCCTTCTCATTAGAAATAGCATAACCTGCACAGTGTGTGGATATGTTAGTTTTTGAAGACGATAGAAATAGTTTTACCCCCTTGTCATTACTAGTGTAATCCCTCCAGATTTCTGACTCAAATTACATTTTTCAAACCATATTTAGGCCTTCTGACAACAGATGAGGTATCTTTCACCTCTGTTAGTCCAGTAAAGAGAGCGGTCTCAGTGTTTAGTCTAGCTTAGCATAAAGACTGGCAACAGATAACCTTGCTTGGCCAAATGTGAAGTACTAGCACATTTGTTGTGCATGTTGCTAGCTAGTTAACAGCTCCAGGTAACATCTGTACAGTGGTTACGCTGGCTGTTTGTGATGAATAAACGCACTGCACGAACAGTACAGGGGTCAAATTTGAATAATTTGATTTGCAGTTTGAAGGCCCAAAACACTGTGTGTGATTGTTGGTTAGTGAGAGTTTACCACAACATTTTTTTTAATTACTGTTCCATACTGGTGTTGCTGATGAAGGCTGGTTGACAAGATCAATGTAGCTCCTCTGAGGCTCTACCTCAGGCCCAGTTTAAAATACCATGTCAACGTTTCAAAGGTTGCCATGGTGACGGGTGAAAAATGGTATAATCCATCACTAAGTAAAAAGCAATTCCATATACATCTGGTTTAACCTTATCACAGGAAACAAGAAAATCACATTTGTGTGAAGTACACAAAACACCTAATCAAGTATATCGATATCTACTAATTAAAAACAAGAAAACATATTCATGAATACAATATACAAAAGTCAAACATATCGCTTTCAAAACCTGAAAGTCACTTTGAAGATGAGAATCCAAATGTACTGAGATTGGAAGCTTGATCTGATCCAATACTTTAAGCAAGGAGCTTCTGCAGTCCTGATATAGATCATATCATACATAGATGTAACTCATACTGAAAGTAAAGAGACTGGAGGTAGGTATTTGTCAACTGATTAGTCCATTTTAACAGTTTGTTTGAGGTACTGTACATATATAGGTAGTACATAACTCTGGAAAAAACAACTCTTAACTATTGAAAGCCAAAAAAACAAACATTTGTAGTTTTATCATGTAGTGTTGTAACACTTGATCCTCATTAAACCATTGTGTACATCAGAACAAAATAAATTCAAGTTACCAGTTTGCCAAACAGAAGTCCCAGTTTGCAGATAATGCTAAATATGTTTCATTACAATGTTTAGATAAAAAAAATTAACATTAAGGTAAATAAGAAAAACAGTACATAATATGTTAGCTGCTTTTGTGTTTTAAGTAATAAAAACAGACCACTGAATCAAGGCTTTTTCCAGGAACCTCTAAAGAAGACAACGTCAGGCCAGTCAGTGCCAAGTGATGATGGAGACAAACTCTAAAGACTGCATCTTAACAAGGACTTTAATAACTTCACTTGTCTGTTGATTGGACTCGTATATCATGTATGGAAACAACCAAAGCTGAAACTGACTTTTTTTTCAAGCATGGCCTTAAATTATGCACATATGGATATAGAACGTGCAAATGTTGGACTGCAGGCTTTAAAGTAGGTCTCCAATAAAAAGGAAAAATTCAGTTTTTTAACAGCCTGTGTCTTATTTTCAAAGGTTTGACCATCATGCTGAAGGTTATGATGACATTTCAGTCACAGTGCTAAGATCTGGCAACTCTTTAAAACAGAGTTGGAGACGGGTGTTCAAGTAAATATCCTCACAGTTTGATCCAGAAAACGCAGACAAATGTTACAGCATCTACAGAGTGGACTACTAATTTACTCGCACCACAGACTGATCTCATGAAATGGCATATGTATGACATGCCAATTCGTATGCCATTATTGGCATTACCTTGCGATTGCGTGTCAATTTACGCCGTAGCGAGTAGTATGAAAGGCCAAAAATCCGCGTGTCACCCAACCGTTGCTTTCGTCTTTTCCTAAAGCCAACCCCGTTCTTCTTTTCCTAAACCCAACAGTGCCGTTGTTGTCCCGCGTCCCGTTATTGTTTTCGTAAATCCAACCGTCCCGTTCTTCTTTCCCTAAACCCAACCGGAGCTCCAAATGCAACGTACCGTTCTGGCGTAGACATACACGCGGATAGCTCATAATGCGTACAGATAATACGCGCCACTTTGCTTTAGAAAGTATGTTCGCATATGTTTATGATATCTGTTGTGCACCAATATCACCGTCAGTGAGGATCTCTTACTGCCTTATGTGGAAATAAATCCCAACTGTATCATTACAGCATCAGACCTGATGCCGCTGGGATTCTTGTACAGACTCTGCTTCTGGGCTTAACGTGTGGTTTAACAATACAATGGGCAGGTGTATTAAAATGTTGTTCAGATAATGTGGTTAAAGCTGAAAGCCACAACCCATTTTCATTTTTCATGCCTTGAACGCCTTGTACCCCTGTAAAAGCACTTGTCTGGCCGTCATAACCAACAGGAAATATGGTAACAAAAAGGCTGCTGTAGTAAGACAGCTGAATTTACCTTTTAATATTAATTCACATGGCATTATTATATGTGACCTTTGCTTCTTTATCGATTATATAGTGTTTACCTGACTGAATCAAACAAAACAGATGCAGACAAATTGCTGTTCCCCCAGGACATGACAAAAAACCAACCGACGTGACCTCGCTTTAATGTACAGTATAAAGTTCCAACACAAATATCTGAACGCACACTGCCTTCCCGGGCATTAAGTTTGTGTGTACTGAGCAACAGCGTTCATTAGCTGGTTGTGCTGAGTCAGAGGTAGTTTGAAATCATGAGAGGATATTGCATATCAGTGATCAGAAAGCGCTGACCATCAGGTTTCCCTAAACGTAAGGCTTTCTGGAGTTACAGTGCGTGATGAGTCATCCAATGTCACGCTGCCACTAAATCCAGGTATCAGTGTGTCATGAGGTAATGTGTGGTTTTGTTCTTGTGGTTTTTGTTCTTGAGGTTGTTTTTATTTTTTATATATTTTTTTGCACAATTGTGGATTTCTTTGCAGTGTGACATCAATGGTGGAGAAAAGGTTTTAAAGCTATGTTGCGCAAAGAACCAACTGAATGAGGCTATGTACACAAGGTTGTTAATGTAAATATGAGAAAAATGGTATACAGTAGTCTGAGGCAATGTCAAGCTGTTTGGTAGTGGAATACCCACAGTTTGGGAAGAGGTTGTATCTTTTTTTTAGATCAGTCCACCAACAACATGGAGAGCAGAGCAGAGCTGATGATGTTCTGGATCATCCAAATTAAAGCTTTAAATGCATACTGGAGGCAGTGCTGGACCATCTACTCTTCATTTTTCTAAATGTTCTGACAATGAACTAATTAAAATAATCACAGTTTGGGTCTAGTTTTCAAAGCGATGCTTATCCTATAAAAGCGGATTGGGGATGGATGTGCACAATTAATTACATTTAATAATTTGTCCTCCACTTTCAAGTCGATTTTATTTTAATGTTGGCCCACTCTTTTATGGTATGTATGATGTAAATTTGTTTAACCAATCAAGATGAGCCATACTCATCAGCAATTAATCTAGGGTTGAGATTTGACTGCATTTTATTGAATCTGAATCCATTATCGAATCCCTTATTGAATCTGGATCCTTTCAGATCCCATATTGAATATACTGTGTGTATATATATATATATATATATATAGTTTCAGCTTTTTAAATAACTAGTACTCAAGGATTCAATCCCTCATTCAATATAGAAATTCTACATTAATTTGCACAGCCCGCAGTTGTAATCTGAAAATAGAATCAGCATTGATCTAAATTTGGATATACGAATGATCATTTCAGTAGGGGAGACACCACCACTCCCGATCATAGAGGGGTGTGTTATAGAGTGGTGTCACTAACAAGCGATCTTTGGAACACGTACAGTAGTGCAGTCACTGGCCTGTTACTCACAGAATGAATGTAAACGGTTTATAATCTGCCACCAGTAATGTTTGTCACTTTAGGTGTCAGTCAGCACCAGCTGCACATGAGAAGCTGTTACCTGAATCATTATTTTGTAGGCAAGGAGCAATAAAATATTCAGTAAGAACAATTTCTTAGCCTCGGAGTTTAGAAAATACAGGTATTTTGTCAACCAGATCCCCCAAAAAATCCCAACCCTAGATTTAATAGATCATTTAAAGCTGCACTGTGTGGCATTTTAAAGCTGTTGTGTTTTTCAAACAGCCAAAAATGAAGAGACTTCCAACTGATTGTCAGTTGTAAAGATTACTACTTGATTAAACTGTCTTTTCATTTAAATTTAACAGCCATCCATTGAAATGCTGCCCTGTGCTCTGACATTTTGATCTAATGTCTAGTAAGTGTTCCAGCATAGCCTCTTACATTATTATTTGTATTCCTGCACAGGAGTATAATTTACCAGAAAGGTTCAGGATGTTTGTCCTTCTTAATTAACATTAATGCAGGAAAGGAATTATATAAAATGTCGTCTTGTTTAGGTTCAGATTCAAAGCTTTAGTGTGTAACTTTTTGATATTTATGAACATCCGTTACATTCAAGCCATTGCCAAATTAGTTGATCCAAAGCTAATTAAGACTATCAGCTCCACACAACTCTCTCTGGATTTCTCAGTAGGACTTTGTTCAGAAGATTGTGGCGTCCGGCGACTTTCCCGCGCAGAAGGTCGGGGGGGCGTGCGCGATCACGGAAGGCTTGTATCATGTGGACGCGCCGACTGTTTTATTGTCATTGCTTAGAATTCCTCATGGGGGGCGACAGAAACTACGCACTATAGCTTTAAGCAACTAATCCTTGACTGATGTTTGATTAAGGGCATGGCTGGGCATCGGCCATGGTTACATCAGCTACATTTGCACTGTCAATAAAACTTGATAAAACGTTGCATTGGAGGCTGTATCTTTCCTGCATATTGCCAGAGAGAGAAGTTACTGGAAGATGGCCTTTTCAAATGTAATGTAATGTGCTCTCATTCCAATGCTAAAGTTAAATATGAGCCAATGCGAACGACTTCAGTAAGTTTTTTTTCTAAATGGCTTGAATCCAACATAATGGATAAACATACTGCCCTGAGGAACCATCTCTGTCTCTTTGTGTTTGGTGGCCTAACACCAGTTTGGGTAAGGGGTGGGTGGATTGGTTTGTTTTAGAGCCAACACTGATATATTAGGACAGTAGACAGCTGTTCTACATGTCTGTAGGACAAAACCAGACTTTCCCAGTCTCTTTTTCGGCCATCAGTGTCTGGAGTATCAGTCAACAATGGCAGTGAGTCATTGAGTGTGTGGATCTACTGTATGTCTGTCCATGAGAGAGAGAGAGAGAGAGAGAGAGAGAGAGAGAGAGAGAGAGAGAGAGATGCAGTGGCAGTGTGAGTGTATTTGATTTGCACCTCATTACAATATTGTAGTCCTCAGGCTGATGCACCCAATGCTCTCGCTCATGTGGAGACGACGATGGCCTAAAGAAAACCCAAACATGAACTTACTGATTGTGTCTGTTTCGGTTTGTTTCTAGTCTATTCTCGTTGAGGAGTGCAATTGTGTTGCACAGGGCTGATGACATGTCTGATGTGTTTGTTACAACAGGCAGAATGTCTAGAGCTGAACCGTTTGCTTGTTTGTATCTCTTCAGCCAATAAGAGCTGGCAGCAAACTAAAAGATTATTTTTGCTGCATTCCGCATGGTCTATGTAAAAATGTATCAAAGGAGTTTAAAGACAAAGACATAATACTGAACATCTGCCTGTTCAGTGACAGAGAAAAGATGGAAATTGTCTAACTGAAATTAAACCAAGTAACATAGCATGTGGAAAAAGTAAAAAAAAAAAAAAAGTGGTCAAGGCAGTCTTTTCCCTTTGAAAGACCTGACAGCTGAATGAGGTAGCGATTTGATGGTGTGGTAGCTTAGTCCTCCTCTGGGGACTCTCCAGCCTCTTCTTCTTCTTCTTCCTCTTCCTGTAAATAAAAATGAAAATAAATATACACACAGTATATATTATATAGTACGTCTCTACGTGTCTGACACTGTGGTGAGCAACACGGGAGCTCAAGAGGGGGACATTCCTGTCACCCTTTCTGTTCACAATCTATACCTCGAAAATTCAGATACAATTTCGACTCCTGCCACCCACAGAACTTTTCAGATGACTCTGCAATTGTCGCGATATATTTGCACTTTCCTACCACATACTGCAACTGCTTCGCAACAATTTCCCTGGGGATAAATAAAGTTCTCTGCTATCTTATTTCATATCAGAGTTAGCCTAGAAATCTAGACGCACCCTAGTGGCAGCAAATTTAATTTGCAGCCAGGGGGGTCTAGGCACTCTCTGTTGACTTGCAAGCTGGAAAAACCAAGCTCTGGTCAGGCCAATCACATCGTGTATAGAGTCAGTGGGCGGGCTTATGGCTGCTGCTGCTGGGAACAGCGGTCTTCTGGAAGACTTGGAGTTCAGCTTTTCTTTGAGAAAAGAACAAAGAACGGCACTGAAGTCATTCTTAAAAAAGGAAGATGTGTTCGGAGTTTTGCCGACCGGATACGGCAAAAGTTTAATCTATCAACTAGCTCCGCTACCTTTTTCGTTGCTCTGGTTGGTTGTAGCGCTATCCTATTACGTGTAGAGGGAATTTGAAAGACAACCGTTTATCCCGCCCCTCGGATTGAGCCCCATCAATGGTGAGTTCCCAGACCCAACATCTGGATGTGGGTCTGGCTTGTCAGGCTATATTAGAGTGGCTCACAGTCTCACTTAAAGATGTGAATGACCACAAGCAGAGCTGTTCAGTCACTTGTTCATAGGGTTAATGGAGCAGCTGAATTCAACGTGGTCACAAAGTGAATGGTTAATCTCTGACAGGAAACGCTCCTATGCACGATGAGACATAGCCATCCCTGATGCAGAACCATCATGGTCCTGATTAACAAGTCAAGTCAAGGCCATCATTTATTTAGTAATGCCAAGGCTTAGTGGGATTAAAACAAAAACTCACTTTGCCCTCTGCACTTTCCTCAGATTTGTATCCCCTTTATTTAGAGCTTCATGGCACATTCACTACATGTCCTAGTAGCCTCAACGATTATTTACATTTCCTGTCGAATTTTTTTCCATTTACTTCATATGGTGTAGTGCCAGTTAGACACCAATGGAGGACTAAAGCTGCTGCTGCTGCTTTACTGCAGATGTGCTGCAGCCGGAAAAGGTGGTAAACTTCAACTATACTTCTGGATTAAGGGTTTTTGTCATATCTATGTTGACTATTGTGACATATACAAATGTATGATCACATTTATGTTTTGTTAAGTTTGATATATGTCAAAGTAATTATAATGTGCAGCAGCATTTCACCTTTCTGGGTACATGTACTGTCCCAACTGTTGTCAGTAGAGGGCAGTGTGAGACCTTATGTGCTGGACTCTGGAATTGTGGGAAGCTGCCCGTTATCGCTCATTCTGATGAGAGAAGCTACATTGAACGGCAGCACGTTTTCATTGTCTCACTTATCCTTTTGTTTAGGTATGTATTTTACATGCACATGCATATAAATTGCCACGAAACAGTATGGTTACATATCAAACTACATGTATTAAAGGTGCCCTACCACACGTATTTCATTACTTTGTGGTAATGTCTGAAGTTCTACCATGGACTCTGTAAAAAAAAAAGAAAAAAAAAAAAATGCCTTGGTTACCTTGTTTCAAGCCATTCTAGCGTGGTATAGAAAGCCTACAGGAAGACTCAGCTCGATTTGTGCCAGTTCTCAATATTCAACGAGCTAAGCTGCTTGACTCTGATTGGCTAACAGCTAGCCAATGAGAGCCTGGCTATCAGCATCCTTTACCCAGCCCAACTGGGCGAGCCCATGAATAGTAATGAGCTCAGGAAACACCACGTCAGACTGACCAGCTTTTGTGATTGGTCTGATTTCTCTGCTTATTTCTGTTCAGTGGCTAGAGCTGACAGAGGAGGTAGCAGTTCATTTTCACATTCACAACATAACACAAACACATATGGACCTAACATATTTCAAAAAATACAAGTAAAAACGGTTTTGTGTGGCAGGGCACCTTTAAGGTTTTGAGAGTCTGTGATAATAAGTTAGCACAGTAGTAGGTAGGGCTGCATAATTAATCGCAATTTTATCGATATCGCAATATGGACTAGTGCAATATCCAAATCGCAGGGGGGTGCAATATTTGTTAAAGGCAAAATATGTATCAAACCATTCTAAAATAAAGTATTGTGGTGCTGCAGAGATGTCCCGGCCTACAAATCGTATCCTACAGACTAAAGAAAAAAACTTTGTTTGGTACAGATCCTCACAAAAAAATCACACTTCAATCTTTTGATATAAAGATTGAAGCATAAATATGCAGACTTGGGCTGATTATGCATTGAAGTATGAGATCGCATAATCGCATTTTTCTGGAGGGACTGACATGTACTGATTAAAGAAGGTAAAAGATACTGGGTAGTATAGATACAAAAGTTGTACAAGAGGATCATCATGTGTACCCAACACATGTGTAACTGAGTGTAGAATTTTGAAAATAGCCATGTTTGTATTTCTATTGTTTATTTTGATAGAAATCCTGATTTGGATCGTTTCTACACTAAGCAGAAAGTACTGTGACAGACTTTACACTGAAATTAAGTTGAATAAACATTCTGATGAGAGCGGCTACATTGAACGGCAGCACGTTTTCATTGTCTCACTTACTCTTTTGTTGAGGATAATTTAACTGTCAACACTGACCCACGCCTGGGAGGTGTTATACTATGTGCATAGGCTTCATAGCTAGTAGGGTTGTAATGAAAAGCTATTCCATGTATGTGAATTTGTTCATGTAACAAAAATATCTGTATTTGAATCTGTGTTACATTTATATCAGGCAGAATTCTGCTGCTTTGGCTGGTAGCAGGCTCAGTTCGCAGTGTACAGACACCAGTTACGTGGAATACCTTTGATACTTAGTAAAAAGGTCTAAACATTATGAGGCAAGATCTCAAGTTAAAGGAGCATAAGAAAAAAAAACACGTCCCCCTCCCTCCTCAGACGCAATGGATTTATTTTCCACATGGCTTAATTTTATTCAGGGAGGCTAACTGACACAATTTACAACCCTCTTCCTTTCCCAGGCTGTGGCCATGCAGCTCCAACTCCATTCATTAGTGCTCACACACTTCAGTCTTGAAAGGCTACCATGTGTGACAAGGGCAAACAAAAGCAGACGAGAAACAAGGTGGTGGTGGTGGTAGCAAAGGTGGGGGACCGAAAAGAAGCTTTTAATCATATTGCCCCCCACCCCCACCCAGAGGCACTGAATGTTGCGGACTCGGGGGAAACAAAGGTGGTCCCAGATTTACCTCCCCATCGTAGAATTAATGCAGTAATATGTCAAATAATATAAATATAAAAGTGCACACTTTCGGGACATTACAAAATTCAAACAAGTCGTATGACCACGTCTGAAGAAAAAAGTGTTCATAGCTGTTCCAACCAGCCACCAACCACCTTGAGGGTGTATTTCTTAAGGAAACGGAAGAAAGCAAAACTCCTGTGCCAAGTTCTGGTTCACTTTTACAGGTGAGCAACAGAAAGCATCCTGACTGGAAACATTACAAATTGGTAATGGTCAAGCACCATCCTATCTTAAGAACTTGCATCTCGCTGTGCACTCTGTGTCGTAGAACGACAATAAATTAACCTTGAAAAGGGTGAAAACATGTCATCATACAGAGATGTGAGATGTGATATCCCTCAAATATGGGGAAAACTGACAACCACTCCACAAAGGCATACCTAGGCGTATGTAATGCATACTTTGTCAGCTGAGAAGAAAAACGGAAAGGAGCTTCTCATCTTCATCTCATCTGATCAATCAAATGCACATAGGGCTGTCAAAACTGGCCAAAATTGACGTGAATGTTCCTTCTAAAAAACATACTGTATTTTCAAACTATTGGAATATCTATTTTTGCACATTATGTCCATAAGAGGGAAAACATACAATTACATGTATAGGTATATTTATTTCAACATAAACATGTATTTGAAATGATCTACAGTCATGTGAAAAAATTAGGACACCCATGCTAAAGTTGACTAAAAAGAGAAATAAATTAAATTAATGAATTAAAATTAATGAATTAAAAAAATGAGGAAAAATCCAATCTTTAAAGACACCAATTTTCTTTGTGAATGAATAATGTATCGTAAATAAAAAAATGTTCTTCCTTAAAATACAGGGGGCATAAGTAAGTACACCTCTATGTTAAATTCCCATAGAGGCAGGCAGATGTTTATTTTTAAAGGCCAGTTATTTCATGGATCCAGGATACTATGCATCCTGATAAAGTTCCCTTGGCCTTTGGAATTAAAATATGGGGGGGCCACATCATCACATACCCTTCACCATACCTAGAAATTGGCTTTTTGTTTTGAAGTTTGTTTGTTTATATTATATTAATATTCGATATTTTTATATAAACTTAAGTTGTATATGTTCTGTCCACCAGAGGGCAATGTATCAGTCAATGTCAATAGGCAGACAATGATGTTTTCAGAAGAAAAACACAATTTTTAAAATTGTTAATATTATTAAAAGTCAGACCCTGGATTAAACACAAACAGCATGCTTTCGACAGGAAGTTTGGAGCTTTCACCGTAGCCTACCTAAGCGGTCTGATGTTTATACTTGTGCGCAGGTGTGTGTGTGGGGAGTGTGTGTAGAGTGAGAGAGTGACGGTGATTACCGGTAGCTTCAGAGCGAGTAGCGACTCTAGAGTCCTAGTGAGGGGAACAAAGTGTCTCCCCTGTTCTTTCTGACCACGGTGGGGAATGTGGAGCAGGAGAAGTTAACCCTCTCCTTGATTTCACGTTGTTTATGGAGAAGGAGAACCAGGAAATGAGCCACGGCCGAGCGACGGGCTTGCAGATATTAAAGGCTGCCTAATATTTGTTCGAATATCATTATTTATTTTTTTATATTCGATTGACGAAGTTCAGAGTCAAAGCCCTAACCTACACATTACAAAATATACTAATAAAATAACTAGCTGGCCAACTTAATAAAACGTAACTAACTTATTTCTCATCATAGACTCTTTCACATCGTAGGAAAGCACTTTGCTATCGCCAGATGAGTGACAACTTTGATTGGCTCATTTTCTTTAACCAGTGAAAGCACGGTAGGTGGAATTAGCAAGCTAACTACCCAGCCGGTCGCAACTGGCTACTTGGTCCCTCTACTTCCTCACCACAGGGAGACTTTTTTTTGCCAAGGAAACAGTTGACAGCCCAGTATATGGATAGTGTGGCCAGCCATCTCCCAGTATTCGCTGTCATCCCGGCGGGGAGGGAAACAGTAGTCTCTGTGCTGCAGCTGCTGATTCAAGCGAACAGTTGTATCATAGCAATGGTTTGTATATTCGGTTTCCCTTTCTAAATAACAAATACAGTAGATTACCTCCACCTGCTGGCATGGAGAGTTATTTCCTCTCATGCAGGTGCAGAACGTAGGTGCTAGTTGGCCATAGGCTGTAGTCTTTGGGGTTGTGTTCAAGTGCAACTTTGTGGCCAAGAAGAGGTGACCACAGACAGCCTTTAGTCGCCACTAGTTCTTTGCCATCTGCCTATTGTGTCAGGGCCATGACTTCACCTGGGTGTGGTCAGAGGTCAAACAGGCTTGGAACTTACTACCAGAGAGTGCCACAAAAAACTGCTTTTCAGCCGGGTGTTAAATTACTCTCTAAATTGGGGTGTGATTCCATTCATTCAGTCCTTTTAACTGTTGGCCCCATTCACACCTTCCGAGATTATAATTTGGAACTGGGAAACCATCTCTTCAACCACATGATGATTTGCTAACTGCCACTTAAAAAAACAAACAAGAGAAAGTAAGAAGACAATTACAATTTGGCACTGTCACCAAGAGCCTGGGTCTGTCCCAGGTTTCTTCCTAAAAGGAAGTTTTTCCTCACCACTGTTGCACTAAATGTTTGTTCTTTAGGGAATTACTGGAATTGTTGGGTCTTTGTAAATTATAGAGTGTGGTCTAGACCTACTCTATCTGTAAAGTGTCTTGAGATAACTCTTATGATTTGATACTATAAATAAAATTTAATTGAATTAAGTATCTTTCTATTATGTTGCATTCTAGCATGTATAGTGAACTTTTAAAAAACGTGAAAATGCTGGTGTGAATTTCTAATGATGATTAGTGCAGAGAGTTTCAAATTGTATCTCACTCCAGATTCTGCAAGAGCCCACTTCTGTGACTCACAATGTTAGTTAGTCTTAGGCTACATCCACGCTAGATCGGCGGATTTAAATAAAACACTCTTAACATACGTCACACCACAGTCGCACAAATCTGGCAAGATAATCTTCAGAACCATCAAAAAATCTGGGCTTTGCTGACGATTGCAAAATCTGCTTATTTTCCTGTGGTGTGTAACCCGCATTAGTTTGGCTGAGCCTTCAATGAGGAGACATATTGAAATTGTTGCAATTGTGTTTTTTGTGCAAAAAAAAAGAACATAGGGGCATGGAAAATAGGAGATCTGGTTGGTAGCTGAAACTTCAATGCTAATCTGTGCTATGTGCGTGTGTAAAGTTGTAGCTTTCTGTTGGGTCATGTATCCACCCCACCCAAGCACTGGAATGAAAGGGGTTTGAGGGTTTGAACAGGCTAGTGGTGGTGGGGCTGAGATAAAGCAGCCTATCAAAGTGGGAGAGCTAAATGACATTTTTATGGCGTGCAGCTCCCAGGGCCTCACATCGGCTCCCAACTACCTCAGCCCTGTTCCCACACAGCCACAAATCAAAGCCAAGTTATGCATTCACACCAAGAAGTGGCCCGCACCAGTGAACAGAGGGAGGCTGGTGGATTCCTGGAGTGTGAGGGAATGCTGGGGGTGGGGGTTCTGTGTCATGTTGCACTGGCTTATTACCATTCAGCTTTTATTCTCCCTCTGATGTAGGTGCTCACGCCAACAACAAAAGACAGCATCTAATATCTGCCATTTGTGAACAGTCACACGTGGAGGAACTGCAGTTGTCTTTGGAATATCTCTCTAAGATTAATAGATGCATTTATTTAGGATTAAAAGATAAATTTTTCTCATGTCTCATCGCACCTCTTTTCTTGCAAATGCCACTCCGGTGTTTACAGATGTGACTTTTGCCAGACTTTTTTCATCTGGCCCAACCTTTTATTAGGAAAAATGCCAGCACTACTGTAAACTTGAGCTACAAGGTGAGTTACTGTTGCAGCAATGTTCCAAGCCAGCCTGGTCTCACAGAATTCTGTGAAATGATCACGAACTGTTAACACCGCATTAGGTGGTCGTGGCACAAATATTCTGTGTGGCCACCACGGAAAACAATGCCAGTGTAAAGTCAATGAGAAGATGACGTAGCATTAGGAGCGACTACGGTAGCGAGTAGTATGAAAACCCGAAATCCGTAGAGAGGTTGGTTGGGGGGGTGGATGGGTCAAACACAGGACTTTCACCCAGGAGACCAGGGATTGTGTTCCGCGTTTCACATTTCCTAAACCCAACTGTCGCTTTCTTCTATTACTAAACCCAACCGTCCCGTTCTTCTTTTCCTAAACCCAACCGTCCCGTTGTTGGAAACGTAAGCCCACCCACGACCTTTTCCTTAACTTAAGGGGCTGTGTTCATTTTACGGAATTCTTCCATGGGCCCATCACGGAAACAAAAAACAAAACAAAAAAAGTAGCAACCTCCTATGTTTGCCTGACAAGGACCTTAAGTGGTTGAGTCAATTATAACTTGTCTGTCAGGATCAAAGTTGGAATTAAAATGCTTGTTGTTAGCGCTAGGGAGGAAGTTGGGGTGGATGGATGGATCAACAAAGCATGCAACTCTGCTTTTTTTTTTTTTTTCACTGTTTCCCACAGTGTCAGTTTTTGTTTTCTGGTCTAAACTTAATCAAACGTTACTCGTAACTTTGCAGATCAGAAAGCACTCATTTTTGCAATGATCTTTTGTAACCGTTCTGGAAAGCACTGACAATGTCATTTTGCCTATATTGGCATCAGAGTAGAAAAATATGGTATGTTTGGTTTTGAAGGAAACGTAAATGCGGCAGACCAGCCTGTAGCTCAGCCGTCTGTTAACCCTAGCTCACGGCTGGGGCTAATTCAAGTCCATGTTTATGTAGCTAACTAGAGCCTCGAATCATGTGATCTCAAAGGGCTACATAGAAAATAGGACTCACTCTACTTAAAATTCTGGCGTTTATTATTTTATTCTGCCTCCTGCAGCTTTTATTACAAACTCAATTTACCTTGACTTATAAACGTTGAGCGAGCAATGTACAATAATACTAACTTTAGCTAGTCCATATCGACGACGTTTCATTTACGGGATAGTTCCGGTGCCGCCGGAGGTTCCGCCAGATGTCCCTCATTTCTCCTATCCAGGAATGTTGTGTGGACTAGCCAGACCTTCCTCCGCAGCGCTGTGGAGATAGCTCTGGCAAGGTAAGACTAAAATTTTGCTAACACTATCCATGGAAGCAGAGTGTATTATAGCAACAGACACATTGTACATTGGTCAGCTAAATGTAACAACAAGACAGTACATGCAAATAACATTAATCTCGTTGAGAGAACCATCTGGAAGGGCTTTGAAACTGAATTTGCCATTCCAAAGTCCCTTATCTTTATCCATTTCTGCTCAAGGAGGATTGTTTCTGCTAGCCATCAACAACATTACTGCTGTTTCGCTTCCTGATTTCCCAAACTACGGTGCTGCCTGGAGCGCAAATCGGCTCAAATCACAGAACGCACGTGCGTTAATCACGCATCAAAAGAATTTGTGCCGTTAAAAGCAATTTGCATCTACTCATTTTTGCGTTAATTTGTATGCATAATGTAGGGTAATAAGGATTAGGTTGTGTGTGTGTGTGTGTGTGTGTGTGTGTGTGTGTGTGTGTGTGTGTGTGTGTGTGTGTGTGTGTGTGTGTGTGTGTGTGTGTGCGTGCGTGTGCGTACGCACAATCCTTTTGATCTTACCTGAGCAAGCTTTTTCTGGACGACTTGCTGTGGCTGCAAAAGAGCAGAAGGCAGAGGTTAGTGTTCGTCCTCCACTTCTATCATTTACAAGAAGAAGTTGTTAGCTGTCATTTAACAATAAGTCACGTGGCGGCTTAGCAGAAATTTAAGTCTGACTGGTTCATGATTCAACTGGAAATGAAAGTGACAAAACAGAATTAACATTAAGACTCGGTCTAAAACAATGTACAGTAACTACACCTGCAGTGATTGGTCATTTAAGAGTCGAGTGGGATTAATGATCACCTAAAATCTGACAGCAACACAGTTACGATGAATTCCCCTCTGCACAGGCCTATTCCAGCCTCAATCGCCAAACGCTACCCGCAGGGACTTGCACAGACAAGGAGAAAAAGGGAAAATAATTGTTTTATTTATGTATTTAAAATAATTTTCAACGTTAAATATATTAACACAACTACCTTTCAATTACTTCCTTACCAATTTATCTTAATTCCATCACACTTGCGCAATTGTTTAATACTCAACAGATTTCTACAAAATAATCAGTTGACACAGAGAACATGGTCTTCTTTAGTAGGTTTATCAAAAGGTTTATCAAAAGAGCAGGCAACAGCAAAGGTAAAACTATGTCACAATGTGCATGTTTTTATAATAACTGACTGCACCAAGGAGAGGGACATAGTTTCACTAATAATTTGTTCATTTTGCACATCTAAATTCTTCTGGTGTTATTGGAATATACAAAAATCTTTACACAAAATTGAAAAAAAGCTGTTGCTGATATTTTGTTCAATTTCACAGGAAAAAAACACTAATAATGAAAAAAACAGTGTTATTGTTAGATGAGGAGAGTCACATTGCCAGACCTTCCTCCACAGCGCTGTGGAGTAGCTAGTCCACACAGCATTCCGGGTGCATGGTGTGGACAGGATCGGCAAAATAAATACTCCATTAACAGAATTAGTTGTTTGCACTGTCAAATGTTGATTAATTAGGCTATTTAAATATAAATCAACAACTACTTTCACTGAAAAAGTTTACACAATTTTAACATTTTATTGTCCCGAAGGAAATTTGTCTTGGAAAATCAAACAATATCTGCCGTTTTAAAGAATTCAACACAACATAGTGCATACATACGTCTTGTACACGCATAAGTAGAGTACTCCAAGAATCACTCTGCATGGACATGCTCATGTTGCATGCAGACTGCCACTAGCAAACAAAATTACACACTGCCCCTTGTACAACACAAGAGTCATCATAATATACTTTATGCAGTGAGCAGTGTTTCTCATACATAGGTTCTACTTTGGCGCACCACCCAGGTAAGTTGAGACCCACCCAGGTAGATACAATCCGAATTAAATCTTCTTTCCAAACAACGGTGTATTTTTTTAGAGCGCACACACCAGCTGCCTCCAGCCCCTCCCCCTCGTGAAGTTGCGTGCATGACAGCGTCAACGTTGCACTTGCTCAAAGAGGCTATCATTACGTTAGTAGTAGCATGCTGCTGGTGGTCTAGCAATTGGGATTAACTGTACTAATAAAACCGTAGAAACAACGCGGTCACACTGCTGTGAAAGCTCCCCAAACGTCATTTATCAGAGTCTGGTTGTTACCCCTCTCCGCGGCAGTCTAGCTAACAAGCTAACCGGAGCTAAACCGTCTCTGACTAGAGCTAACCACTACTCAGAGCTAACGGTTGCTGGTCAGTTCTCCGTGCCTGCATCCAATAACTGTATTTGTGGACCCGAGCCCGAATAAAACCCTTAAAGGTCCAATATGTAATATTTGTACTGTAATAAATCCAAAAATGACACCAATGCCTCATCAGATATTAAGGAAACATGTTAAACTGAAATACTATCTTTTCTGACAACAATGCTAATTTCAGTATTTTTCTTTTTGAAATTTACATTCCGTGACGGAATTTCTGTTTATGTTTTGATCTGTGTGTTGTTATCAACGGCCCAGTTTGACAGCCAGGTCGGGTTGCCAGATATACCTGTAAAAACGTAAACCCGGCACGCTACAGCTGTAACGGTAGTACATCCATGAAAGCAGCAAACAAACGAACAGGATCAACAGAGATAGATTCTACCCGACCTAAAAAAAAGAAAACAGCATGTTTCTAACAGTTGCGTGACCAGAGACGTAACAACCCCCTGGTAAATATTGGAGATGTATTTGAAAGATGGAGACAGCTTAGATCCCAAAAGGACGCAGAATTGGCTTATTTCCTCCTGAACCGGTAAGCATTAGCTTCAGGCTAATTTATCACAGCTACTAGGGGCATTTTTTGTCATTTCAACATTTGTGTTCTCACATTGAATTATATAGCTAGAGTACCGGAGTTGGTTACTTGCAAAAACAATTGAGACAGTAAAGTGATCCAGACTGGTCCTGGCTAACGCTGCCTTGCTAACCCTGCTTACTGCTAACGTTACCGGGGGACCAGGCAAGCCCATGGCTGTTTACAGCATGTAGCCTCTTCAGCGGCTGGAGCCGACAACGGTGAGTTATTTTAAACCACGAGAGGGGGGCTGTAAATCGGAAAGAGAGGACTGTGAGTTTGCAGTGTGTTTAGCGATTGTTGCCGTAATTCTAAGCCAATGAAGTGTGTTCCGTCGGCAAGGTAGTGGTATATTTAGCGTTTCGTATTGTAATTCTAAGCCGAGGAAGTGTGCCTGACTGGCGTGTGGAGAGGACGGGGAGGTTGTTGTGTTTTTAGCGGTTCATACTGTAATTTTAAACCGAAAAAGTGTGTCTGTCAGTTGGTTACAGAGCCCCGAATGAGCACGGGCTTTTATGACTGTCAATATAGCCAGAATCTAACGTTAGCTACACTGTGCTGTGGAGTAATGTCTGGCTATGTGAGACTAGCATCTAACGTTAGCTACTCTGCTGTGCTGTGAAGTAATGTCTGGCTATGTGAGAAAAGCATCTAGCAACATTGTTGTGAATGCTGCGGTCTCAGCCTGGCAACCTCCGTGAACTTCGAGTCTGGGCAGGAGGGGGCGGGGGAAACGACTCTCCAGTATTTTGAATTTGTACTGTAACTATTTTAACCGCTAGCTGCCAGTATTTCACACAATATTACATATTGCACCTTTAATTTTATTAAATTGTCTGTAACAAATTTTAAACTACAACTCAGAGGTGTTTGAATGACCGAATACTGCTCAGGTGAGATCTAGCTAAATGAGTGCCACAGGACATGTATAAGTACAGAACAGCGTGTTTAGGATCCCCAAATCACGGATTAATACACTTCAAAAAACGAACAATGGTCTAACCAACAAAATTAACAAGAATTTAGATTTAGATAGCCCTAGTCTTGATATGATTAAACAGGAGTTAGGAGGGAACATTGTTGAGATTAAAGGTAACATGTAACTTTCTGTATGGATCATAGTACAGTATTACAGGTATTTTATCTGCTGAACCGTTAACACTTGGCAAAAATAATAAAAAATATATATATATTGTCAAAGAAAGCCTGGGGTGTAGGATGCTGTCTGAGTCCCCGTTTACACGAAGGGAAGATTTTCCTGCGGTTCGGCCTCTCATTTACACGAAAACCCAGTTTTTATCACAGAAAACGATTATTTCTAAAAACTCCGGCCAAAGTGGAGATTTTTGAAATCGTTTGCATGTAAACTGAGACTGAGGTTTAGGCAGCCGAGAGAGAGAAAGAAGATGTGCTTCTCGTTACACCGCCACTTACAGGTCTGGCGTGCTCTTAACTGCATTGACGGCATATATACACGGGTACATATAAACGAACACTTTTCTGAAAACCGAGAGGTTGAAATGTCCGTTTATGAAAATAGCCAGCCACGTGTAAACGCAGCATGACTCCCATGATTTCCATGGCTCTTTGTGCTAGCCAGGTATTCTGGGTTTTCAGCTGAACACTGAGGTTTCAAAACCAGGCTGTGATGCTCTCAACTATGACAGTAGAAGAGTCCTGTTGACACCAAAGACGCTCAGCCTACGAAGAAAGTGTAGCCACTGTTGGAGCTTTTGTGCAGACTTTTTTTCTGCTTGCATTTCCTGTCCTAACAGTGGAGGTGTCCTGACAGTGGAGCCTGGAACCGGAATAGACTCCACAGTGGAGTTCTGCAGCCAGACACTCTTGAAGCCGGCCAGCTGCTAGCTGGTTAGCCAACGTTAGCTTGCTTTTTCCACCCACCCAACATGCCTTCAGCATACACTGGTTTCATAAAAAAACATTAAGTTGTTACATTTTACTAATTTAGAGGCTGGCCGGCTGGCTCGTAAGCTAGCATGCTTGCTAGGGGGCTAATTGTTTAGCAGTGCAGACGATGCTGAGAGAGGGAGGTCTATTACCGTCTTTATATTAAATTTCACAGTATAGGATATTTGTTTATTAACCTTAGTTTTTCTGGGCCAGAGGCTTGTCAGACATTGCAATTCCACCGTCGGCCGCTAAGACTTAAGACATGGCACTGTTCCTGGGGGCTTGGTGCTCTCAGTTTGTCTGCTTTCCTCACTACCGTTTTCAAGCTGCCAAGGTAAGGTAAAGGTACTTTATTGTCACATACACGTATGTGACGTATGTAGCGAAATTCATTCTCTGCATTTAACCCATCCCTCAAGGGAGCAGTGGGCAGCCAATCACAGCGCCCGGGGACCAACTCCAGATCTGAGCCAGTGCCTTGATCAAGGGCACTCACTGGAGAACCTAGTACATGTTTTTGATGGTGGGGGAAACCGGGCATCCGTAGGAAACCCACGCAAACATGGGGAGAACATGCAAACTCCACACAGAAAGGCCCGGAACGACCTTGTGCGATGGTGGGCGACACTCGCGGCAGTCGCCTTGGTGTGTCAGGGTCTTTTAAACTGCACAAACGCTGTGGGGCGAAGGATATCCACAAGCTCACAACTGCACAGGAAGTAGCTCTGGCCAGAGCTGAACAGCTGAGCACTCAATTAGATCTGAGAATGTAAAAAGAAAATGTAGAGTCCCTGGTGCTCATAAGCCCGGCCAGCTGCTGGCCCTAAGAGGAGAGAGTACCATGTCCCTAACCCCCCACACCCACCAGTGATCAGTTCAAACAGCTGGTGTTTTCTGTGCCAGCTCTGGCTGGTATGTCTGTAGGCTCAAACACAGTAATGGATTCCATGTCAACACCGGATAGGATCTGCATGAGGAATGCAAGCAGCAGTGAAGGAAGAATTTGGAAACCAGTGCACACATAGAAGAGGATGCACACCCTATGAACACTGCCAGGCTTCTAAAACAACTCTCCCCTCCTTTGTTGTTGGGTAGGAGGGTGCTCGACCACATTGCCAGAAAACTCCACCTGTCCCGCTTTCCTACAACAGCATACGCAACAGTCAGATGTTCTGCTTCTGTAATGTACTGTTCATAGTGTGTTGCATTTACGTCGTTTAAATCACGTTATGTTTTGTATCACCTTACATAAATTAAAACATTTTACGATTTTAGAATGCAAAGAACCTACATTTTTCTAGGTAGAATGTATTGTCCTCTCTCCATACTTCAGTATACTTGTATTCTGTGGCAGTAGTGTTAAGCTAAGTAGTTAGCTTATGTCAAATGTAAATGTGTTTTCTCAATAATGTTTGTTTATTTATTTGTTTATTTGATAGGGATAAATACAGTATACATAAAGAATTGTACAACAATTATCCAATACAAAGTTTATAAGCATTTATAGCTACTGCTAATTTGCAATGTCCATTCCTAGAAGGGCCTTTAGAATATGTCAGAAATGTTAAAAATGATTAAGAAAGTGCAAGTCGATTGCATGCTGAAGGTTGATTTACAATAGTCTATATCCTTTAACTTTGACTTTGTCATAATTCTGATGCATTTGTATTATTTTCCTGGTAGAAATGGTCATCCATAGTTTCCATAGCATCTTTTCCAAAAATCATTGTGGATTTTGTAAACAAATAAATGGATAGTACAGGTCAATATTTTGAAATAAGAACCAAGACCACTGAAGAACATGGACATTGGAGAACCTGTTTTTTATCTAGCCTGATTTATGTATATTAACACCAAAGCCATAGATGTTTATTGGGTTATCCTTTATATTTTTGTAGTGTAATTTGATGTCTTTCCTCTCCTTATTTCAAATAATCTTGTAACACATTTTCTCTTTATCATTAATATTATGCCCACCTAAGCACAGGGGTGTAAATCTACTCTAACAGTTGGGGGGGGGGGACAATAAACATAAAATTTCTGAAGAGGAATTTTTGAAGGGGACACAAATAATACAGCCTCAATTATACTGGTAGAGGACATGTGTACACAGAGGAAAGCCTTAATACTATCATTAGTGTAGCACGGAGGCTGTACCATTATCCTTCTTTTCACTGTTTCTCTTGATTCAATGAAAAAGCTGACTAAAGTGACCAAAATATTCTTCTTTAAAACCATGTATTTATTTTTAAGATGTTTACAATCAAGTCACGAAAAAACCTTAAAACATAATGACTTATTTTGAAAAAGTGTCCCCATATAAAAGAAATACAATATTTTTGTACACTTGTTAAATTAGCTGATCATAATGTAAATTAGTGAGCCGCTGGTAAAACTCATCTGCTAACCCTGACAGCACACACCTCCAAAAATATTAACTAAGCTCAACACGCTTACCTGAGACTCTCCGCCTGACTGTCCCTGGTCTCCCTGAGACTCTCCACCTGACTGTCCCTGGTCTCCCTGAGACTCTACACCTGACTGTCCCTGGGGTCCCTGAGACTCTCCGCCTGACTGTCCCTGGTCTCCCTGAGACTCTACACCTGACTGTCCCTGGTCTCCCTGAGGACTTCTCCTTTTTTTTTTTTCTAAAAATTAAAAATTTTTTTTTTTTTTTTTTTTCTTTTTTTTTTTTTCTTTTTCTTTTTTTTCTTTCTCATCTTCTCCTCTTTTTTTTTTTTTTTTTTTTTCCCCCCCCCCCCCCCTGCCTGTGTTGGCGGGGCCGGGCCCCCCCCCGGGCTTGTTTGGTTTTTTTTTTTTTTGTTTTTTTTTTTTCCTTTGCCTGTGACATAGTGACGTTAGTATTTCCATAAGCACCCATTCTTATAAATATGTTACCAAATTGTCTTGATATGAGGACTTATTGGACTTACTGTGCGTTTTGGTGTAATGAAAAATTATCTTATGTCTGTTTTTCTTTTCTCTGTAATTTTATCTGGGCAACAACAACACAATTCTTTAACGTCAGATGTCTAAATATGAGTTAGGTTCATAGGTTCACCACGCAGTCATATTATAATTCTAAAATGATAATATTAGGTTTCGTCTGGGACAGAGGATATATATTTAACTGATCAACCACTTAACTTCATATTGAGCAAAACACAACTCTAGATCTTCAATAATAACCCTAATATCAGTTCACACACATAACGTTAGGCTTATCGCCGTGGTAACGTTAGATGTAGTGGGTGCATTTCTATCCAACAAGCTATTAAACAAGCTAGGTAACGTTACATTATATTACACTAGCATAGCAAACTTTTTTGTCATGACTAATTTATTAATTACTCAGCATCATTTCCATTTGTGAAAAGAAAAACTTCATCCGATGTTTAATGTGAATAAAACAGCCTTGGACAACCTACTTACTACATTCCACAACTAAGGTTACTGTAGCGAATCCAACTACCAGTAGGTTCTGGTACAGTAGGCAGTGGACCAAACCACTGTGAGGCAAGGGAGGGGGGGGACTCAAAATGTGTCTAAACTTAAAAAGCCTTTTTTGGAGGTTTGTATTGTTTTACTACTTACACAGATATTTAAAGTATACATCTTTATGTTATTTGCAATACACAGCATGGTTTTTAATGATATTTCTGGGGGGGCCTATGCCTAAGCATCACTAGTTTGTAAAACTGAAAAATAAATCCCTGTTTGAAGCATTATGTGATACAGCAAAGAAAACATGTTAATTAAGACTGCAGCCAAGGCAGCTCAGGCTACAAAATGAGTAAGTAAGGGTTCAAATCCATACTTGAAAATCAATTAAAGTAACAGCAGGCACACAACTGAATGTAGTTACAGTGACCATAAAGACAATTATTGAAGAGTCCTCAATGTTACAGTCTTGACAGTAAAATCTACTGCAGTGCATCTGGGACAAAGTATTCCAAAAAAACATCAGTGAAACCCAATACCTTTAAGTACAGAAGCCACTCCTGCTGGTAGAGCCTCACTCCCACTGCCCCAAACCAGCCCCCTCCCCGTCTACACCAGCAAAGAGAAATGGCAGCATTGTCTTTTACAGGCTCTGGCTCTCTTTGATGTTGCCTGGGCCTAACACTATGAATCACTTGTTGGCCCAGCTGCTAAAAGTGATTCGGGGGGCAGCTTGAGGCATAGCATGAGGGCAGCTTTGGGCAGCTTCAACCCTTCCGAGGTACGCTAGGTAAGTATGGCTAAAAGTAGGAGCCCTATGGTGGAGACCCCTCAGCTGAAACCCAATCCCTCTGCTGCTCCAAGAATGCGGCGCTCTAGGCCCTCAGCTCTACAAACACCCAGCAGCCTCTTTCCAGAAGTCTTCCTCTGATCAAAGGAAGAAATGCCCCCGTTCTGCCGAGCACCTTGTACAGGCCACCATTCACAAAAGCCACACCTCTGAGAAGAGGTGGGCCACTCACCGTGCTCTCCTCTCTCTCTCTCTCTCTCTCTCTCTCTCTCTCTCTCTCCAGCACCACATTAGCTGTCCTCATCATCACTTTCCAGTGTCAGAAACTTCACTGGTTCTCATATAAATGCCACAGCCTATTCATCACTTCCAGTGTGTTCAAATAAAATACAGATTGGCAGAAGCATCTTAAATTGTAGACTGCTCTTGAGACAGCTTGCAGACAGCTTGGTGTAATCCCTTTTCTCTTGTCCAGCATGCTTTGCAACCGAACACGGCAAAGTCTAAAGCAAGACACCGTAATGACCCAGCAATAGGTCCTAAGAAGGCAGAATGAAAACACAGGGTGGTGCTACAGGAAACACTACAGGGTAATTGAAATCCAAACAGAAGGAGCATGAATGTGTTCAGCGACCCTAATTACAGTTTCCCCATTTGACTGTGAGACTTGTGTGAAGAGCTGACAGCATATCCTGAAGGCTCATGGAGTGTCCGAAACAGACAGGGTCCATTCTCCAGGGAGCGTGAATGGGCTTTACTGTATTAAAAGTTATTTCATATCAAAAATTTTTAGTTTTTGTTTGTAAAAAGTCTGTGTGAACACGACCTGGACCAGAACTAAAAGGCATCAATGTAAAATAAACAGAACTACGAGGTCTACTGGCATGTCTAAACAGGAGGCGTTTCAGCCGTGTTTTTCCGTCGTCCATCCTATTTTAAACAATTAAACTGTCAACACAAGCCATGTAATGGCTCACATTTCACTCGCTATTCACTATATGTGTGTAAATGTGACCCCTATTTTCACACACAAGTGTATTTTGTCCCATTTGATTGTGTGTTGGGCTCAGAGTGCTGCTGAAACGCAGGTGGCCTACACTCGGTACTACGCCTGAACGCAATCTGTGTAGATACACACGTAGGACTGAAGCACTGCTATGCTAATGTGCTGCGTTGTAAGTCACTGAGCGAAAAAAAAAAAAAAGCCTCAGTCCCGACACTGGAAAGCTGTTTAACCATCCAAGCATTTCAGTGGAAGCACCTTTTAAATATCGTAAGTGAGAGCAGTGTGTGGGCTATCAGCTGATGCTGAAGCTACTGCAACCACTTTCAACCTTAATTACAGGGGATGAGACACAGTGTAACTCTGGTGAAATGCAGCTGCACGCAAACAAGACAGACACATGTGTGACGGCAGCCTCAAATCTCCGTTAAAGCTGGTGAAGTTGGTAACGTTCATAAAAACAACTTTTTGTCACATTTGCTTACATTAATCAGATCATCTGTGGAAAAAAAAACTTGCATTCCTCTGCCTCCTCCTGGTGCTCCTAATGGCATTTGGAAAGCAACCAATCAGAGCTGAGGAGGCTCTAATACCCCTTTCACACCAGTGGCTCAATCAGGTTTGTACCCAGGTCGACGGTGCAGGCCCGGATGGCTAATCGGGAGCACCGGGAGAATTCCCGGTGGGCCGGTCTGGTTGTTTGGTTGTGAGGGCCGGTGTTCAGGTATGGCACTGGGTTGAAATCATAGTTGAATATTATGGATGCTGTCCCTATGCTGCCTGCACTCGCAGCCCACTTTTTGTATTTACAGTATTTATTTTTTCTTGCAGCCCACTGTTCTCTTCATTCATGCAGCCCACTCGCAGAGTGCAGCCTGGTTAATGATGACCTATTTATGTTCGGAGTCCTCCGACGGCAGCACCTTGCTAAAAAAGAAATTGCCACCGCGAGCAAAAAAAAGCTGTTTTAAACGGGTAATAGAAAGCGCAAAACGGCACTGAAAAGGTGTCAATTTAAAAAAGGAAAGCTCTAGAAAGTGACGCGGCCAGATTAACTTTTTCTATTTTTAGCAAAACGCCAAATGAAGACGTTGAGACAGGTTAGCTAAGTTAGTTAGGAGAAGTGCCTGCAAACCAGCGTCTATGTATATGAATCAAACTTGTTCTTGTAGCTCCGCAGCAGCAGCTAGTAGGCCTACTAGTCCAGTTTGCTGCTAACCGTGACAATGAAGAGCCAGTAAGGTTACCAAGCAGCAGCTATATGAGCCCAGAACTCCAGTTTGGGCAGGTAGGGTTGATCATTGACTGAGTATTATAAGAATTAATAAGAGTGTGGTGTTGACCTGCTCTATATGAAAAATGCCCTGGGATAATTAATGATGCCAGATAATTCGGCACTACCATAATGACACTGACTTGACTTGATCAGAAAGCTTTGTAAAAAGGAGAGATTTTTGCTGAGAATTATGACAATTTATAAAATGTGATTTAGTGTCAGAAGCAGAGCCAGTAGTGTGCATTAGGGATAGCTGCTGTCAGTGTGGATGGCACATCTACTGTAAGCTGTTGTATCACAGTGTGTGAACAAGCAAACATGATCAGATTAGCTACAATATAATCACTTTTTATGCCCAAATATTACTTGTGACCCATTATGAAAGTTGTATGAAATATTCAAAGGAAAAAATAGATGTCATTAGAAAGTGCAATACAATGTATCTTGTTCTTTATTTAATCTGTGATTACTTATTTGCACAGAAACAGATTCTGATATTGTTCAACATCATTGGGTTGTTGTTAAGATGTTTACTTTTCTAATAAATCTACATTGTGAAGCAACTTGGAAATAGTGATATTTTACAAAATACACCGAATTACAAGGATGTAGAGAACAGGGCGCTATTGCAAACTTATATACTAAGGTTTTGATTACATTTTTTTAATATAGTCATTCGTGAAGTAAAGTGGGCCGGTCTAAGGCATGAAAATCCAGGGCTGAAAATGAGTCCCAATCCGGCCCTGCGACGGTGTGTTTGAATGGGGTAACCCTCGTCGATCTACTCTGCTTCACGACCCAGGTCGCCAGGTGGGTCTGATCAGGGTAGACTTGGGTGCCTGAAATCCGGCGGTATTTCTGTCGAAAAACGGAGCAATCCCGGAAGTGGAACGTCGTGGACATAGACTATGGTGTGACTGATTCACTTCTAGTCTCTCATCTTTTCAGATGAATTAAAATTAAAAAAAGGTTGATAATTGATCATATTATCATTTTCTAACTTTTACTGTGTTCTGTTTCCAAAGACAGCAATACATGGGGGCCTTGGTTAGCTCACCTGGTAGAGCGTGCGCCCCAGTACAGAGGCTCAGTCCTTGTTGCAGCGGCCGTGGGTTAAGTTAATACCAGCGGACCTTTGCTGCATGGCATTCCTCTTCTCTCTTCCACTTTCCTGTCTTAATCTGTCCTATAAATAAAGGGCAACAAAAGCCACAAAAAAAAAGAATCTAAAGAAAGACAGCAATACATAACACTAACTTTTATTTTATACTTTAGTAGTACAATCATTTAATGCATAATAATTGTGAAACCGTGATTATTCTTCAGACTATAATCATTCCAACAAAATCTATAATCGTTGCATCCCTAGTCCCAAACTTTCTCACTTTACAGCTCTGCCTAGTTTGACCACAGTTCATGAGCAGTAATTGACACTGCCTAGAGACTCCTCGGCTCTGATTGGTTGTTTTCCTTCAGGCACGGTTGGAAACTTGCCAATGCCATTAGGAGCACCAGGAGAAGGCAGAGGAAACGGGATGTTTTCACAGAGAATCTGCCTCCTGTGCTACTGTCAGGATTGGTGACAGTTCCAGTAAATATGACAAAATGTTTTTTTATGGAAGTTACCTACTGAACCTTTAAGTACTATAGACTACGTTACTAAATTAAATTACAACACCACAAACATCTTCAAATTTACTACAGCTTTGGATTCTATTTTCTGAAAGTTATAGTCCTGTTACTACGTTTTAACATGTAATTCATGTATAGCATTAATACATGTTAATAACTGTATCTGATATGTATTTGCGTACGTGCACCTGATTGTACTGTGTGTGTGTGTGTGTGTGTGTGTGTGTGTGTGTGTGTGTGTGTGTGTGTGTGTGTGTGTGTGTGTGTGTGTGTGTGTGTGTGTGTGTGTGTGTGTGTGTGTATAAAGTGTAATGTGTTCCGGCTCTGCTGTCCTTGTCGTCTTAAGTGTTAATTATCCCAAGATAGGTGCTGCTGCTGTTTGCTCTGGTTAACCGTTACTGGGCCCGGCTAACCTTTGGACCTCCTTTGAAGCCAAATGGATCATTTGACCAACGTCCCCTCCACAAACACAAGCCTGTATGGATGAAACGTCTGTCATGAGATATGCTTCGGATGAAATGCTGTGTAGAGTATGAGGCTGTTTAAAACCTGGAATGTTCACCATTTAAATTGTTAAATGTTGCCAAACATTAGGTAGGTCAACTTTTGACTAATCTGACAAGATTGTAAAGCACTAGGGAATTGATAGACTGCTGAAGTGAACGGTCTATCTGTCTGGGAAACTTTTATTTATGAGTCAATTTATTATGGAAGCTACAATGTGCCAGTAAAATTATTATTTCTTTGAAGTAGTCAACCCTGGCTAAAGAAATGTTGGCTGGCTAAAGAATTTTTTTTTCCAGCTTCTGGCAGTTTTTGTTGAATTTTTTTTTTAAGTTTTTGACGCTTTATTGATATTTTTGTTGCTTTTTTGTCGTTTTGTTTGACTGATTGGCACTTGTAATTTTGTCGACATTTTTTGTTACTTTTACATTTGATGCTTTTTTCCCACTAAACCTACTTATTCGAGTTTTACACTCAATAACGCAAATTTTGAGTTTAAAAAGCAGAAATATGCTATAAAATTTAATAAAACACCCAAAATTCAATGAAAGTAGTGAACTGATCCTTCATTTTACTTGAGATATAGATTATAGATTATAGAACCATCCATGTTCATTTTTGACAATTTGGTTGAAAGAAACCCAAATTTCTGATATAGATACTTTTTGAAAAGGGGTCAAATTTGACCCGAGGACAACAGGCAGGTTAATTATGGTCTGTTAATTCAGAATTAATTATTGGTTGGCTTGTTTTTATCGGCATCTGAAAAACAGCTGCAAGGGGTGAAAAAAAGTATCGGATTCAGTGTGGATAGGCTCGTAGAGATTGATGTGTTCAAATTTTTAAATTGACGTGCAATTTATAAACACAAATGATCCATGTTTGGTCTAAAAAAAAACTTTAGACCCACATTTCCAACCGTACATACCTTGCAGTCAGAAAAGCAGATGACACTAACTGAACACTTTCATGCTCCTTCAATTTTGATGAGCCCTCATGAGCCCTCCTCCAGCATCAACCTCAGGACAAACTGAAAGCTTTTTACACATAATACCTTAACTCTAAAAGGCAGGTAGCCATTCCATTCACTTCCTCCCAAAAGAAAGAACCTTGGCCTTGGCCAAAACATAACTGTTTTTGCACCACAAGTCACAAGATTCTAAAGTTGTCTCTTTCCTTCTGTCCATACGCACACACTCCCTCGATCTCTCGCCCACATGTGCATGCTTTCTATTTTTCACTCTCTCTCGCTCTCTCTCTCTCGTTCTTTTTTTTTTTTTTCAACAACAACTTTGCTATGCCTTGATCTTGACCCCGTGGACCAACCAGATTCAGGCTTGGGGTTCCAGAAAGAAGCAAAGAATATTAAATCTTGGTAGTCAACACCACTCACAGGTCTTCTGTGGGAGAGTCTGATTACAGCTTATTATTGTCTGGGTGACTCCAGAACAGGCACTCCAACTTGTTCAAACACGCAGGTCTTCCTCTAAAAATGACAGTATTGTATTCAAAAGGTTATGTGGAGGAGGTTCTTCTGTTGACTCAGTGCATAGCATCAGAACCCATACAGTAAAAAACACCTTTATTTGACCAAATTACACCTAAACACCACTGCTAGCTTTTCCTCTTGAACAGCCATCATACCATATGGCTTAGGATAAAAGCCATATGCTGGGATGCCATATGAAGTGATGGAAATAAACCAGGAGGTCTTATAGATACAGCTACAGGCAAGTAGCATAGCCCCTCCCTCGCCAGCCATTACGCCCCACCAGAGTTGTGAATCGCACCTATCAGAAATCCAACTAAACCCGGCGATTAGGGGGAATTTGCCGAAGGCCCCTTTGTACAGAAGAAAAATGTCTGTCGTTGCAAGGAATGTGGAAAATTCCTAGCAGACAAGCAGGCTTTTGTTGGTAGGGTTTTGGGGGGGTGCTCTGAAAGGAAAGAAAGGCGCAGACAAATTGGATCGGCTCCATTAAGGAGCCTCTGCTGTTTGAAGAGAAATCTGTTCCCAGAGTACCTCAAAGGAAAAGAGCAAGAAAAGTAGAAATGCAATATGTCTGCTTAGACTTTACAAATATTTATTTGCTTCTTATTTGGTGTATTGAATTTTGCATTTACAGAATAGTTTTTTGTTTTTTTGGTTCAGCGTATAGTATCTTCAGCTGTCTTAAGTGTCTTGGAACCATTTGATGCAAATGCATGTGGCTGTTTCCCAGCGTGCATGCGTGGCTGCTTTGAAACAGGAAGGATCTATGCATGGCACTCAGCTCTGCCTTGTTTTAACAGAGCGTTGCAGATGTTATGAATTAACCTGTCGGGCCTGGAACGGCTCACTTCCTGCTTCATAATAGTGGTAGCAGAAATACTTTAATGACATAAATGTCCATATCTATTTAAAGAATTTCAAAGAACTGCATTGTGAAAGGAATAGGGAAAAATCCAAGCTATCGCTACACAAACATCCAGGAAACCACAGGACAGCCATGTAACTTCCTGTGTTAAACAAACAGTGAATGTGGGTAAGTAAGTGCTCACCTTCTCTGAATGCACTACAAACGTGCATCTTAGGATTTTGTAAGGGGGGTGCGCTCATTTCATCACAATGTGCCTGCAGAAGTTCAGCTTGTAAATGTGTAATTAGTTAACTTGACTTTTCCTGACACTAAATGACAGTCCGGATATGATTGTGTTTGACATATGAGCGTGAAATTGACAATAGTGATGGCCCCGAAGCAGGTCAACAAGCCAATTATTTTCAGAGTGAAATGATCAAACTCTTGCAGAGGCAGGAATCAAAATGGGTGGGAGTGCGGAGAAGGAGGCATAGGTGACATGTGGAAACCTCCAAAGGTCCCAGAGAACTCCTGATGTTTGTAGAGTCCGTGTCTGAAAAAAAAGGCCTCTAGTGGCTGGAATTCAGCCTTTCAGCCCGGCTGCAGCTGAGACTGGAGGAAGGTAGGGGGTTGAGAATGTAGGGAATGAGGCAAAGCTGCTGCCCACCCCCCGACTCCTTTCAGTGTCTCTCTGTGATCTCAGGTCTCTTTTTCTCTCACTCTTACAAATAGCCTGGAGAAGGACTATGATACAGCAGAACCAATCTAAAAATAACTAAATGCACCTCATCCAGTCACATCCAGAGCATGACACAAAAACCGAGTCGCTACAAATGTAACAACAACCTTACAGGCTGTTCTCATGAACCATTTGTTCATATAGCTCCGAAAAAAGTAATGCACTGTAATTCGTATGTATTGCACACATTTATTGCTGTATGCACCACAGTAATTACTGCTGTATGAGACCACTCTGGTCTGCGTAGCAAGGATGTCGGGGTGGATGGGTGGGTCATAAAACACAGCAGGGAGCAGAGAGCAGAGCTCATCTCCTGGAACCCTCTACACGGTTCTGCAGATTTCACCAAGTCAAATTTAAGACTTTTTAAGACCTTTTTTTAAGATCTGTTTGAAACAATTCCCCAATTTCCTCATTCCCACTGTAGGACTGGTGTCTAGTCACCGTGTGGAGGACCCAGAGCACCTCCGCTCTTAGTGTTGGCTGTGATCCAAAGGGACACGGAGGTCACTTACGGAAGTTGCGGAGCTGCTGTGTGGGTCTCGCCTAGGCAGTGCTGGGGCTGAGGCTGGGCCTGGAGCTGGAGCCGCAAGATACTCGGAAGAAGTGACTGATGGCTTGGCTCGTTTGCTGGAGACCCTTCACAGCAGTTAGATGTTTCTCACTTTTTGCATGAGACTCCAGCGGCCGTACACCCAACGTTGAATTGCTTTCTTGCATAAGAAGCAGTAGGCTTCAAATACATTATGAGGAACTGGCTTTAACCGAGACCCAAGTTCAAGCCAAGTGTCTCTAAACTTGCAGTTCCCCACATCGAAGAATAAAATCTGTTTTATGTTTGTGGTACAATCCAAAAGAGACTCGCAAAAGTGGATTGGCTGCAATATAAGTTGCATGGTGGAATTATTTGTATTCGTAATACAGCAAATTATATTTGGGCTATTGAAAAAAGAACTACTACACCACGGGAACAAGAAAACAACATTCTAAAGTGCTGCAGGAGCATTTCAACGAGCATTAGAGGTAGCGTTAATTTAAGCAAATTTAAGACTTTAAGGCCTAAAATGTTGATTTTGAAATTTTAGACTTTTTAAGACCCCGCGGAAACTCTGCTCTAATGTCGATGCTGTCCCCCGTGACAGGACAATTCATACTTTATGTCTTTTTTATTATCTCCAAATCAATACAGTGTAGAGACTTACTTTTTTTGTTTAGAAGCAGAGAAATGCGCCGTTTCAACGAGGTCCTCTGACAATTGTAGGCCATCCAAAAGTCTTTTTTTTATCCATTACGGAATTACAGTGTCTTTGTAACATACAGTAAATAAATATTTGTGAATCCAAAAATCAACTTGCGTATGTTCCCTTTGCTTCTTGACTTTTGGGCCCATCGTCTCGCCGTAGCTGAAGCTCGTTAACCGACAGCTAGAGCTTTCTAAAAAGTCCTTTGGTGCCTTTGTGGTCCTTCCAGAAGCTTAGCAATTCAGCCTGAAACTTGGGAGACTTTGCACACTTTGAACGAGTAATGAAAATTAAATATTCTGCCGTCGATGCAGACCAGTGGAGACCCAAGATGGCGGCTGACTGATCGGTCTATTGACACAATCACAATCACAATCACATGAAGATTTGTCAGAGGAAAAAGTGTTCGGTCAGACAATGAGATAAGCCTAGCGGGAAGGACTTCTATTCAGTGTTCGAAGATGAATCCAGAGAGGCCATGAGAGCCCCTGCAGGCCTGGAGGCTGAAATGAGTTTGATTTGTATGGGCTGAAATATGTGCCACCAGAAAGTGAATTTGAATCATTTATATTTGAATTTGAATTGCTAAACTTGAATAATTGCATTGAAAAACTGAATCTGAATAGTATAATTTGAAATTAAATGTATTCGTTTGGAACTGAAGTCCAATAAAATTGTATCCTCACTGAAAATTCAACTCTCTATATATCTTCACATTCAGTTCACAAAATTCAGAATTCAAGTTAGTTGAAGGATGAAGGAAGAGCAATCAAGCGCAGATCGATAGAGTTCAGTGGCGCAGATACACAGGACTCCTCTTCGGCCAATCAGCACCTACGTTTTGGAGCACAGTTTCCGCCATGAAACGAGGAAGAAGTGCTTGCCTCGCCTTGACCCAGAGACTCATAGATAATATAATCTACTTCATGTTCAAAATGTAATGCCTAGTGCTAGTAGTCCTAGGTTTATTAGTCACATTCTTCCACTTAAGTAAACTTAAAATGAACTATCGCTACTTACCTTAGCCTAGCCTACTGCATGCAAAATTGTGTGACTATCCATATTTGAAAATACATGTTAATTAATTTAAACATTTGAATTGTATTGGTTTACTTTGTACATCAGCAAGCCTGCAATACGATGTGATGTAAGAGCCAGTCCCCTGAGTTTATACAAGATGCTTCCACATTAAAACGCAAAATAGTAAATTATTATTTGAGTTTATTTTTATCAACTCTAATATCTGATATCCTTCCTTAGAGTGTTTATATAAATATTGAAATTAGTTTTGTTTGTGATTTTAAAGTGTAGCTTTATCATCATGTGCAGTAACAAAACAAAACAAAGAGACTAATGAATGTATTAATACAAAGAATATTTATTATAATCAGTTCACAGATCTGAGTCCAAACAGAAACTTCACCCTTCTGAACGAAGAGTTTCTGCTTCAAAGTGAAGTTTAAACAGACAGAAATGTCCAGGCTCCAGAACTGAACTAATGTGAAGATATATAGAGAGTTGAATTTTCAGTGAGGATCAAATTTTATTGGACTTCAGTCGAATAAACAAATAAATTCAATTTCAAATTATACTATTCAGATTCAGTTTTTCAATGCAATTATTCAAGTTTAGCAATTCAAATTCAAATGTGACTAAGAATGTTTAACAGCATATAGAATGGGCCTTTCATGTGAACGTAATGCTGCTAGTGTTCAGCAGTCATTGAAGTCAAGTCAAAGTTTTTATATTTGCTCTTCTAAGCAATCTATATCAAACTGAATTTAAAAGAAAATAATGTGTTTTACATTTTAGAATGGACAGAGAAAGAACTGGATAGTTATCATTAACAGCCAAAGCCACAAAGTCATGCATCTTAATCTCCTGCAAATTATGTTCAAATGCTTTTTGCAAACTCAAATATGGAGGATAAATACTGCCAACAGGATGGCTTCTTTTAATTCAATGTATTAGACGTCTCCAGACATGCACTTTGTTACGTAAATGGGATGGCAATATTCATATCGCTCTCATGGCTGTAAAAGCCCTCAAATCATTTTTATATAGGTCATGAGTAATATTAGTTAGGACACTTTAACATTTCTTCCAACTTCTAACATGGCAAGTCTGAACTGAATGCTGTCAGATTAATTTGACAGCTACAAGGTTAAACAAATACACACTAAGAGAGAGATCTACCCACAGCACTGTAATACATACATAGGAGCCCTAACAGCTCTGGATCTTGGAACAACATGAAAAGAACAATCTGAGGATCTTGCAGATAGGCTATATAACTTGGAGGTCTTTAAAAGTAATCAGATTTTGTAATTAATTGTAAAAGCAGGTAGCCAGTGAAAGGATGCCAGGATACAAAAAATATAGAGAGCAGAGTTAAAATAGTCCAGCTGATGAAGACTTAGACATAAATAATGGTTTCAATGTTTTTGATGGAGAGAAAATCCTTTTAGATGCAGAAATTGTGTTTAACGCCAAGAGACCTACCATGTGGGGTTACAGAAGGAGACAGTAGACCAATTTGAGAATAATATATTTGCACAGACCAATGATTTCTGTTTCATTACGATTTAGTTGAAGGAAATTCTGAGACATCCACGGTCAGAGTGGGACAGGGCATCAAAGATCATCAATGGCTGTTCTTCAAGTACAAAATGACAAAATGCACATCATCCACTCTAATTAAATGAATAAAAATATAGTATTGTATTTTCATTTTTCACAGCGTACATTTCTGCAAAATAACACTACTCCTCACTATGCAACACACCTCGCTCAGAAGCGTCCTAAATGAATGGACATGTATTCCTCTTCATTTTTGTCCAACAGTTACATGTTACAGTAAAACAACAGTTACAACCTAATGCTTTGTAAGTCTAGTTTCTGTTAAACAGAGGTGAATTCTCTATTTATAAGAAAACATACTTACACTTCTTGTCTCTCCAACAACTTTAACAGATTTTTCCAATAGTGCGCATGTGTGTGTGTGTGTGTGTGTGTGTGTGTGTGTGTGTGTGTGTGTGTGTGTGTGTGTGTGTGTGTGTGAATGTGTGTGTGCGTGCGTGTGTGTGTGCATGTGTGTCAAATGCATCTACCACATTGCTAGTGGCTGTTCAAGATCGAGCGGGTTGCCTTCCCAGCATTGTATCACACTAGGCTCCTGACATGATAAAGTAGATCTTAGAGCTCCAGCTTGTAAAATTCTACCTGTTCTGACACTGTCCTTCCCTGCTCAGAAATGTCATTGGAGTCTTTAAAGAGAGCATATATAACAGCTTCAGAATGGAAGAGTAGGACATGTTCTGAATATAGTGTACAATTAAACTGATATTGATTTTTTTAGGTGTCTAAAATACATGCTGCTGCCCCTGTCCAAAGCAGAGATGGGAAGTAACGAAGTACAAATACTTCGTTACTGTACTTAAGTAGATTTTTCGGATATTTCTACTTTACTTTACTATTTTTTTTTTGTGGCGACTTTTTACTTTTACTCCATACATTTTAACACGAATATCGGTACTTTCTACTCCTTACATTTTTAAAATTGGCTCGTTACTTTAGTTTTGTACAAGAGGTCGTAATGTCGGAGAATAGCGCGGACACGCGCCTCACACCGCAAGCGGGCGCGTGCGCCACACAGAAAAAAGTGAGAGAAAAGAAAGAGAGACTGCTGTCCGGAGGATAATCAGTTGAGATGGTGTGTGTGCGTCCTTGAGAACTGTAAGTCGTATAACTTATGTTGTCAGTTCATGTAAGCCTGTTGTTGTATTGGTCTATAGTTCCTGTACAGCTAAAGTAGGTTAGATAGTGATTTAGTTGTTTGTGTTCTTCACCTGTTAGCTAGGTTTCACGTTGCTTGTAAAGCATCAAAAGAGAGAAGTTGTCTCTGTCCGTGTTTTACAGACACACCTGGGCGGGGCGAAGTTTGAAACCAGCATCAGCTTTAAATACGGTCCTAATCTAGTCCTCACTAGCAAGTTTCAAATAATTTCACTGGAGTTACCGTTATTATTTTTCACGTGATCAATACCGAATTCAATCTAATTGGATGGGAATATACTGTAGGCTACGTTGCATGTAACGCACCACTACAAGACGACTCGACAGATTCGGCCCATTCTGCATTCATTTGCGGCAAATAATTGCAGCATGATGGTGGTAACGTTAGCACTAGTAGTATGGACGGCGACATGATTGAAAATGAAGAAAACAGAGATCCCAGAGATTAGGCAGACAAGCAGCAAGACATTCCCAATCATCCCTGGCCTTATCTGAGAGAGATGTTTGAGATAGGCTAGGAGGCATCAAGTATGACTCCTGGCCAATGTGCTGTGTAACTCTAAAAGTATGGGGAACTTCTTAATTAATCTATGTTTAGTAATTCATATTGTATCCTTTATTTTCTTTCTATATTTGAGCACACACACATACATGTAGATTCCTTTAAATGTTAAGGGGACGATTAAAAAAGAGAAACTGGATCTGTGAATTCTCACAGAATCACAATTGAATTCATATCTTGCTACTCAGTCAGAATCTTATTAAGCTGGAGTCCCAGTCTCTGTCACAATAATCATATATGTGATGTTTGGCAGACATCCATTTAAAATGTAGACAATGGCATATAAAGAGCCTGGTTTTTATGTCCACTGAAGTTTCTCAGCTTGCACTCTAGTAACGTGTGTGGTCCAGGTAGCTTTGCATAAAAAGTGGTTGTCATTCGCAAGGCTACTTTTACTTTTATACTTTAAGTAGATTTCAAAGCCTGTACTTTGTTACTTTTACTTAAGTAAAGAAGTTAAATCAGTACTTCTACTTTTACCAGAGTATTTTTTAACACAAGTATCTGTACTTCTACTTAAGTACGGGAAGTGAGTACTTTTGCCATCTCTGGTCCAAAGCAGTACATTTCTTAGCTTCTGTGTCAGTACTCCTGTCGGGTTTCTTCCAACTGGGGGCATGCCAACCACCATGTAATCTGGGTAATACACTGACTATGGATAAGTGCCTTATACAACCCTACTTCAGAAAATCCATACTATCCCTTTAAGGCTAAATCCACACTAATATGTTTCTGGGCTTGGGTGTTTCTGAGCCTCTAAAATGGAGACACTGCTGATCCCGTTTAAGTTTTAAAACTCTGGGGTTGCGTTGTAGTCTGGGCGGGCAGAAACGGAGACCTTTGGAAACGAGGATGCAGACACCCAGGTCATTCAGTCTTATCGTTAAGTAACAGTTCCAGCTCGTTGTCGGTCCAAGCAAATAAATCCCTGGTCTTACTTTTCGCCATTTCTCCAAAGTATTTTCTGTATTATAACTACAACTTACACATCCATTCATTTTCATGAGTAACTTTAGACAATCCACTTCCCTTTGACACTGGCGCACCCATGCAAAGTGTATGCGAATGGTCATGCTATATGCGTTGTCAGACTTGTTTTACGTAACGGACGGAGATCATTTCTGATTCGGAGACTAAACGCTTGCGTGGACGGAGATTTTTCTTTCAACACGCCGTTTATAAAGGAAAACTTAGTATTGTGGATGTAGCAGAAGATCTCTGCAGGTCCACCCTAAAGACAGGACCCCGCCTGATAGGAAGACTGGAGTGATGTATGACATCATCATGGCATCCTATATGACAGCTGTGGGGAACACTACGTCACTGAAACAGCAAAAAAAGAGAGTGGTAGAGGCAGGGGTTGCGTTATCAAATGAAGTAAATATAGAACTTGGACAACCGAACAATCTCCATCGTAACTGAACAACCTCCATTTGTTGATGAAATCTGTGAGATTCAGTTAAAAGCAAGTAAGTGGACCTCGAGTTAAGATCATTTTGTTAAGTTATAAAGGTCAAGAATATATAGTACTGCCAATTTAGACTCTTGTTAGTCTTGTTTGTGCACAACAGACCTGATTCAGCCCCTGACTCTCTCTGGAGACCAACTCTGCAGGAGGATGTTGCCCAGGATCCCTGGAGCCCAAGTTCCATATTTCTCTGTAATGCATGCCAAGGCTATAAAAAGCCTTTTAATGTGTGACACTGATCACAGTAGCACAATTACCCCTGCCTTACACATGCACGCATTCAAAGGAGAGAAGTTTTCCCAAGCTGCTACAGTAGTTTCTGAGGGCTTTCCAGATTCTCATCACCACTTTCTCAAAGCTGCTTGACAATCTCCTAATCGTGCTGCTCATCACCTCTGCCAAACTTTCTTACTTTTCTTCTCTCCTGAGTTCTGATTCCATTGCTTGGCACCTGCCTTCAGTGTCTGACCCACAGCCAAGAGCAGCAAGGCCTTGCGTGAGATAGGAGTAGACCTCTCCTATTCACACTATATCAACTCCCCGAACACACACTCATGCCACAGCACTTGTGTGCCCTTGCCCATTCACTTAGTCATTTCCGCACATTTAATGCAGGGGGCATTAGTCTCACAGTAGACTCCATTTAACACCATTACGGGTTTGCATGGGCACAGAAAGGGGAGATGGGTATAAGTGTGTCCTGGGTGTGAGTTACTTCGGATGTGACTCCAGAGAATCAAACACAAAGAGGCAGCTGTATGGAAGGCAGCAGGACAGCCCAAGGGCAGCGAAATAGTTTGGCTTCCAAACCCTGGCAGAGAGGAACTGACTGACCAGTGGAAAGGGAAGCAAAGCTCAAATAGAGAAGGGTGATGCAGAATAATATTTGCTCCTCTTTCCTGTCTTTTCTATACACATACAAATGGTGTGCATGGTACAATTCGTGCTTGGAATTGTTGGACTAATCATCTTTGTTTCACTTGAAGCCTTATTTGTGCTGTATTATAAGGATTATCTCCAGACTCCTCAGCTCTGTTTTCCACAATAGCATTGTAAAGGAAGTAAACATTCTATTGAATTACCATTCAGTCTAATCTTTGCAAAAACATACTGAGATGCCACTTCGCACAGGAAAAAATGTTATAGGTCAACTGCATTCCTCTGGTTCATAGAGAGTTAAAATTGCGTTACTCGTGCGAGTTTGATTGCTCAAATTAAAATATTTGAACTCAAACAGATACGAGAATGGCGAGAATTCTGCGGGTTCGCATCATGTCGCGCAATTTGCACAAAACGTGAGCGGTGGGAACACAACATAAGTCGACTGTGCTACTTTTGTTACCTGAGCATTAGTCTCGCATTGACAGACCTATCTCTACAGGTAAGGTCTGGCTACACCACACATACAGTGCCTTGCGAAAGTATTCGGCCCCCTTGAACTTTTCGACCTTTTGCCACATTTCAGGCTTCAAACATAGAGATATAAAACTGTAATTTTTTGTGAAGAATCAACAACAAGTGGGACACAATCATGAAGTGGAACAAAATTTATTGGATATTTCAAACTTTTTTAACAAATAAAAAACTGAAAAATTGGGCGTGCAAAATTATTCAGCCCCCTTAAGTTAATACTTTGTAGCGCCACCTTTTGCTGCGATTACAGCTGTAAGTCGCTTGGGGTATGTCTCTATCAGTTTTGCACATCGAGAGACTGACATTTTTGCCCATTCCTCCTTGCAAAACAGCTCGAGCTCAGTGAGGTTGGATGGAGAGCGTTTGTGAACAGCAGTTTTCAGTTCTTTCCACAGATTCTCGATTGGATTCAGGTCTGGACTTTGACTTGGCCATTCGAACACCTGGATATGTTTATTTGTGAACCATTCCATTGTAGATTTTGCTTTATGTTCTGGATCATTGTCTTGTTGGAAGACAAATCTCCATCCCAGTCTCAGGTCTTTTGCAGACTCCATCAGGTTTTCTTCCAGAATGGTCCGTTATTTGGCTCCATCCTTTTCCCATCAATTTTAACCATCTTCCCTGTCCCTGCTGAAGAAAAGCAGGCCCAAACCATGATGCTGCCACCACCATGTTTGACAGTGGGGATGGTGTGTTCAGGGTGATGAGCTGTGTTGCTTTTTACGCCAAACATAACGTTTTGCATTGTTGCCAAAAAGTTCGATTTTGGTTTCATCTGACCACAGCACCTTCTTCCACATGTTTGGTGTGTCTCCCCGGTGGCTTGTGGCAAACTTTAAACGACACTTTTATGGGATATCTTTAAGAAATGGCTTTCTTCTTGCCACTCTTCCATAAAGGCCAGATTTGTGCAGTATACGACTGATTGTTGTCCTATGGACAGAGTCTCCCACCTCAGCTGTAGATCTCTGCAGTTCATCCAGAGTGATCATGGGCCTCTTGGCTGCATCTCTGATCAGTCTACTCCTTGTATGAGCTGAAAGTTTAGAGGGACGGCCGGGTCTTCGTAGATTTGCAGTGGTCTGATACTCCTTCCATTTCAATATTATCGCTTGCACAGTGCTCCTTGGGATGTTTAAAGCTTGGGAAATATTTTTGTATCAAAATCCGGCTTTAAACTTCTCCACAACAGTATCGCGGACCAGCCTGATGTGTTCCTTGTTCTTCATGATGCTTTCTGCGCTTTACACGGACCTCTGAGACTATCACAGAGCAGGTGCATTTATACGGAGACTTGATTACACACAGCTGGATTCTATTTATCATCATTAGTCATTTAGGTCAACCTTGGATCATTCAGAGATCCTCACTGAACTTCTGGAGAGAGTTTGCTGCACTGAAAGTAAAGGGGCTGAATAATTTTGCACGTCCAATTTTTCAGTTTTTTATTTGTTAAAAAAGTTTGAAATATCCAATAAATTTCGTTCCACTTCATGATTGTGTCCCACTTGTTGTTGATTCTTCACAAAAAATTACAGTTTTATATCTTTATGTTTGAAGCCTGAAATGTGGCAAAAGGTCGAAAAGTTCAAGGGGGCCGAATACTTTCGCAAGGCACTGTAAACTCTGGGACAGGAGAAGAAAACGCTCTGGGTTGTTTGCATTTCTTTAAACCAATTTACAATCCTCTTGGGCGGCGCTAAGATTTGGACGCAGCAATGGTGGCTCTACAAAATAGTCTCGGGAAGGAACTTGTTTTGGGGAAACATTTGCACCCTCCAAAAGAAAGCGGCACATAAAATATTAAATGAAGTTAACTGTTCACACAATACAGTAACGTGAGCTATTTAAATTAGCTGGATAGATGTTTAACGTTATTTGCTCTTAGCAGTGTATCGCCGTGTGTACTTCATATATAGCAATCATACCGATCTGTCCAAAAACGTCCCAGTTACAGAGTAAATGCCGTAAATATATTCTTTGTAAATCTTAACAATAATTCCCCGAAAGAACCGAGCAGGCCTGCCTTGTTGCACGATCCAAATTTTCTTCAAAACTTGTCATTTTCTGAGTGTAGCTTGCTAGTTTTTTTGTTTCCCAAAGTGAACGGAGTTTAAGAACGGCAACACACAGAGAGCGGAAGGTGAAGGATATCAGGCAGTTATTCTGGAAATTTACTTCTGGAAATGTACTTCCGTTGATATTCCGTTGTGCAGAATAGGACTGCTAACACTGACCTCCTTGACACGCATCCTTTGTAATTTTAGCACTGACAGGTCGAGACGTTGGGAGAGCGACAATTTCACCAACAGATGAATGAAGGAGAGGTTTACTTTGTGCATTCCTAATCGTGCACAACAAAACTCAGCAGTGCACCTTTAACTAGAGCAGGCTGTTAGGGCCATTAAGAACCAATTGACCTCAATTATCATAAAACACAGAAGTCTGGTCCCTACCAATAAGCCACTACTGTGGTATTTCCTTGCCAATAACTTCAGTAAGATAGCAATATAATCAAAACTTTAGTTTTTACAATTATCGCCATTATTATTTCCATGACAAGAAGAACTTTCTTATAGGCAGCCAAATGTTAAGGATGCCATCGCTTTACTGTAACAAGGCTTCAAACAGGGACAAAGAGTTTAGCTTGCCTGTAGAGGAACCAACACATAAAATCCAATGGGCAGTCGCCATTTGGCAGCAGAAAAGGGAAACTGCTGTGCACTACTGATGAATGCAATCTATTGGCGAGCAGAGACTCCCCCTTCAAGCTTCTACTCACAGAGGAAGCTGGTCAGCTTGGCAGAGGTCTGCCTATCCATCTCAACACCTGCACACAGAGGACAGGACCTGCAGCCATACAGTGGAGGAGCAAGAAGACATACTGATGAGGGACAACCGATTCCTGCTAGCTCTGTGTTGGTGGTACAGAGGGAAATACAGTGCATGACAATGAAAAACCCAAATACAAACCCCAGAGACACTCCACCAGCAGACTGAAATGTCATGACTCACCTACTGGTGTTGGATATTTAAAATTTTTGAAAACTGGCAGAATCGTCTCACAAAAATGTACTGTTTATTACAATCTACATCGATTTCAATTCAATCATTATATATCCACCCACTTATTTTGTCAAGAGCAGGCGGTTCGAGCCTATCCCAGCTTACAATGGCCAAAAGATATCTCAAGATAGCAGTGTAAAATGACATACTGTGATAAGCGACTCCTGCATCAAACACAGTCAGCTGAAGCATCTATCCTGGTAGACTTCTTCTCTTCGTCTTGTAGCTTAGCAAATACAATTACTTCACTCATTCAATTTATTTTATTCATTCAAGAGCGGAGCTTGTGATGAATGGAGTTATAGTTGTATAAGTAGAAGTAGTGGGGTACATGTCCTGTGTCAATCCTGCCTCTCACATTAATGTGTCCTTGGATAGCCCCCTGTTTGCCTGTATGATATCACGTATGCAGTCACCAGTATGAGTGTCTGTAAGGTGTGGACTATGCTTTGAGCTCGATGGTGTTTTTTTGGCCCTTCCAGGCAGCGCTGCGACCGCTGCCTTCAAGGCACCTAACCTTAAACTTAACCTTAACCAGTGCCTTGGGGACCAGCACACTGTTTTAATTTTTAGATTTTGTTTTAACCCAAACCTAACCATAACCAGTGCCTCCCAGCAGCACTGCCTGGAAGGCACCGTTGGGGGCAAAAAACACAGATAAACATGCTTTGATATGTTTTTATTGCATATGTTATTTTTGATCCCAGACTGCAAATCAGCTTCTCTTTGGTATAATAAAGTTAATCAACTCAACTGTGTACAAACTGTGTGTATAGACAACACAGGGATGAATAAACATTTTAATTTCACCATCCCGATTTTGTTTCTGCAAGATATGTTCGCAAAGATGCTAGTGCTGAGACCGGGTCATCGTAGTCCTCAACCCCTGCCAATCCGACCGCAGAGATAGTCATTATAAAATGCAAAAGATCAGTCATTGGCTGACAAAGGAAACAGACACGTGTGAACCAAACTGATTGGCACAACAACAGCAGGAGTGGGACATAACGGACAAGGTCACAACTATAGGAACAGATAGTGCTCGCAATATGATTGCCGCTGCAAGGAGTCCACCATTCGAGCATTTGCCATGTGTGACGCACATGACACAAAGGGTGATCACCGTGGCTTTACGGGACGGCGGATTTGACTGCGTTTTTGCCAAATGCCGTAAAATAGTCGGACACTTCAGACCCACAAACACAGCAGAGCTTAAAGCTCAGCATGCCTCTCATGGACTAGTAGAGGAGTCCATTGTCCAGGATGTACCGACACGCTGGAATTCAACTCTTGAAATCATCAGGCAGATTCAAGACAACAAAGATCCACTGAAAGCAACGCTGTAAAGCATAAGCACAAGTTAGCCATGCTAACCTCAGCTGAATATCACAGGCTGGCAAAGTTGGAAACGTTGCTGGAGCCCTGCACGTAATGTTATTTCTCTGTCTTCTCCAATTTTACTGATAAACATAAGTTCAAGGACCTTACATTCTTGCCTAGAGCAGAGAGGGGAGAGGTGTAGCAATGCACAAGGATGGAGAACCTGCACCACAGGCCTCTGGAGAAAAAGTGGAGCCAGAGCCACCATAGAAGAAGATGGCCCTCGTACTGATGGTAACTACAGACCAGTCTCTATTTTGTGCACAGTCTAAAAACCTTTTTGAAAAGTTGGTCAGTGAGCAATTTAATGAATACATGAATAAAAACAACTTAAAGTTTAAATTCCATTCCGGATTTAGGAAGTCACCTTCCACTGAATCATGCCTATTGTATTTATCCGACACCATACGCAGGGAAATAGATATGGAAATCTCTGCGGAATGGTGTTATTGGATCTTCAAAAAGCATTTGATATGGTCAATCATGACAGACGGATTGCCAAACTTGAGGCCTTGGGGCCAGACAGCTCCACATGTAGGTGGTTTAGGTCTTACCTATCAGGGAGGGAACAATTGGTGGTTTTAAGGGGAGTGCTGTCTGACCCTAGTGTAGTTGAATGTGGTTTTCCACAAGGAAGCATCCTCGGGCCGTCCTTATTTTTAACATACATTAATGATATGGCAGACTCCTGTTCATGTGAACTATTTTTGTACGCTGATGACTCTGCACTTTTAATGTCTCATAAACAACAATCCACACTAGAGAGTAGTCTCTGAGTTTTCTTCTGTAAACAACTGGCTGATTGACAATATGCTGTCACTACATTTTGGTAAGATAGAGGCCATCTTGTTCGGTTCAAAATACAGATTGAATAGATGCTCAGAATTTAGGGTCATTTTGAATAATGTTGTGGTCAGCAAAACGTGAGAGCTTGTAGAATACAATGTGAGAACTTGCAGAACAAAAAAATTTAACTTGTATGTTAAAATTTGCACTTGTAAAATAAAAATTTGCACTTGTAAAATAAAAATTTGCACTTGTAAAATAAAAATGTGCACTTGTAAAATAAAAATTTGCACTTGTAAAATAAAAATTTCTCTCTGTGTCCCGCTGGAGCTCCGACTGCAGGTCGAGGTCGGCAGCGAAGCTTTCTGGCAATAATAGCGATGTTGCTCCGCTGGCCGATACCCGCTGGTGACGGTCCGTCTGCAGGACCTGGAGCTCACCGCCAGTGTTTCAGTTTGACTGTTAAAAAGTGTTAAGATAATTAAAAGGTATTTATTTAGAATCAGGCTGGTTGGTTAGTTAGCTAACGCTAGCTTGCTATTCAACCAGGCTTCCATGCGACATAGCTAAATAAGCCGGACAGAGTTGTCCCTCATCTGGCGATAGAAACCCTGCTTTCCCCGTTCTGTTGGATCAGAGCTCCACAGCCTAAGTCCACAGGTACAAATTAGTTTTGCACCAAATGTATCGCAACAAGTGTTGCAAAAGTCGAGGCGCAGATTCGCCTCTTTGTGATGCGAGAGAGCGCATACAGTGACAGATTCGAGAGGTTGTAATCACTGAGTTGTGGTTGTGATGGAAAATCAACCTGAGTAAAAAAAAAAAGTACATGAGTAAATGTTGCATTACAAGTTTGCAGCTGTCATTGTGTTCATGCAAATATCAATCTACACATTTGTGAATATTTTTTCTACAAGTGCAAATTTCAATTTACAAGTTCAGATTTTTTTTACAAGCTCTCATGTTTTTTTTCTTTTTGTGACTTCAAATGTGAATAATTTTTACAAGTGCAAATTTTTATTTTACAAGTGCACATTTTTATTTTACAAGTGCACATTTTTATTTTACAAGTGCACATTTTTATTTTACAAGTGCAAATTTTTATTTTACAAGTGCAAATTTTAACATACAAGTTAAATTTTTTTGTTCTGCAAGTTCTCACATTGTATTCTACAAGCTCTCACGTTTTGCACCATATTTACCTTCATACATGTTGGTGTGTGTACCTGGGACATGCAGGCTCCGGCAGACAGCACAACAAAGGAAAAGCTGCAGTAACCCTCAACTGTTTCATTAGTTCAGTCCAAGGGTTCAGGAGCTACTGTTCCTGCTCTGACATAAATTATTTTGGCTTGAAATTTGACATTTGCATTCGCATGAACTCGGGTAAACGCTCCATATTCATGCTCCATCTTGAAATACGTTAGCCGGTAAGGGACATACAGGACATACTGCTCCGCCTTTTGCGTTTTCGCTGTCACATGATAAACTCACAGTAAACAACATGTCTGTCGATATAACTACAAGCCCTTAAGCAGCGATTCATACCAAAAACAGTGCTGCATTTAAACAACGCGCATCCAGGCAGGAAGTCCAGTTGGAGTAACAGATCATTACATTCAAAGGCTTATCATCAGACACCAAAATACTGCACAGCACTTTGTAATACTCACAGATAGGAAAGTTATCTGGAAAGTCTCTCAACTATTTCATCTTTTGTCACAACATGAGGTAAACAGTATATATACAGCGTTAACGTTACAAAGTAATCTACCATTTGTTTTCAAGCAGAGCTAAATTTGGTCTGATGTCATTTTATTTATGTTATTATGTTGGATGAAAAATAATGTCAACATCATCAAATCACAACAGATCACTTTACCTTTAGGACAGAAATAACATTAATATAAAAAATGTTGCCACAATGCAATAAAATAAGGGATATTGCGTTACAATATACACAATATAAAAGTTATAATAACAGGTGCATGCTGGATCTGGCCTTCATTTCTTCATTAGGCCTTTCTGCTGTCTAAGACACCTTTAACAGCAGTGGCAGAGCATTTATTCTCCAACTATTTGAGGACTAGCCCGCTTTTCGTTGCTTTTGTGTTTAAAAGATGTGCAGGGTCTCTCTTTGCTCTAAGTGTGTGTTTGCAGCCTGCAATCACTGCAGTGTTTATAGTGTTTATAAATCTGTGTTACATTCAGCTGCTGACTATATAATAATTATACTATCTGTTCATAGCCTTTTTAATTTGTTACTGATTTGTCTTAACTTTCCCATAAATGTTGCCATTGTGACTCTATAGGTCATGTCACTGTAATATTGTACTTAGCACCGCTACTACATCCCTATGCAGTCACCGCTAACTGTTTAAGGATGTAAGTCCCTATGCAGTCCGACTCAGAGACAGGAGTTTGAAATAAGTTATGTAAAAATCATGTATATTTGGAAAGCTCTGTTCCCCGAATCTCCCGAACAGGTGGGGATTGCAAAGTTGGCATGACAAAAGGTGTCACAATGGCCACATTTATGGAAAATACAAGTTCGGTGTGGCTGAGGAAGTGGTTTATATCAAATAGATTGTTGTATGCACAGCTTGCAAAGCATGAAAGAATTCATATTTGGTATGGCAGTGCAGTTCACCTGTTATGCCTGATCTTTTAATGCATGCCCATGGCATGCTACTGTGAGCAACTGCGAATTACTCCAAAGACATTAGACTTGAGATAAATCCTGCAGTGTGGTCCTGGCAGCTGTGGCCTGTTGTTGAAGGAGGCCATAAAGGCCTGAGGATTAAATGTACATGCATGTGAACCGAGCAGTTCATTTACGTGCTTACGTGCATGGAGCTGATAAGTCTCAGCAAGAGCTTGCACCGGTAAACTAGCAGACGTTGTTCAGTGGAGAATATACTAATGTGCTAACAGTTGATTCTTGGAACACACCAATCGTTCCAGGAAATAACAATACATGTAAAATCCACACTTTATGACTCTTCAACGCTGTTCTTGTAGGCTTTCACTTCATTTTTCCTCCTTTGACGCATAAAAATGCAGACATGATATACGCAGGAGAAAGTTGCGTCTCCCTCGGCCTTTCTGGTGGCACTTCTAACTGCCGACTGCTTTTCCCTGCACTATCAATCAGGCCTGTTACTTTGGAGCTGATAAACACTGAAGCCTTCAAGCTGTCAGTGGAATTATTTAAGTATTCCTTCGGCCAGCATGGAGAGTAAACATTTTCTTTGACTGATAACACAAACTTTGGAGATATCCCTGAACACACATGCACCAGCAACAACCAGAGAGGAACCTCTATATGTATTCAGGCTACATAGCGAAAGTAAGAAAACAAGAGATGACCACAAAATAGTGAAACAGTCCATCTAAATATATGCATTAAAAACAGGCAATATACCCACGAAAAAAAAAGTGACGAAATGCTTTTGAATGATGACAAACAAGTGTGGAAATAAAACTTCTATCCAACAGACTTTTCCATGCACATTTACCTCCTGTCTCAAATGGATTTCATCAACTGGCACAACTCCTTATTCACAGCCCTTCTTGTGTTGTGTACAACCAACACGGTCTCACGGCAGTTCGTGAAATGGTCACGTTAGTTTTAATCTACTGATTTGTGTACACGGACACGTTTATGTCGGGGTTTTTCGTGGTGGTCAGCACGTAATGGGAAGCATCTATAAGGAGGTTGGGTTTAGGAAAAGAAGAACGGGGAAAGGACGCGTCACACGCCGGGACACGATCCGCGGTCTCTGGGGGACGCTACAACAACGGGACGGTTGGGTTTAGGAAAAGAACAACGGGGAAAGGAAACGTCCCACGTGGGACACGATCCACAGTCTCCGGGTTAAAAGTCCTGTGTTGTTTGACCCATCCACCCCCACAACCAACCTCCCTACGCAGATTTTCAGCATTTCATACTACTCGCTCCCGTAATCGTGCTGTGATCATGAAAGATGCTTCCCATTGAAATATATTAATTTAAAAAACATGCTGACCACCACAAAAAAAAACAACGAGATAAACGTGTCTGCATACATGAATCTATAGATTAAATAACGTGACCATTTCACCAACTGCCGTGAGACTGGGTTGGTACGACGTGTGTTCCAGTATCCAGCAGACGCAAGCTCAGACCTTAAGAAAACCCCTGACTCACCCATTTCCTGGGTCGCCCCCTGGGTCTTTTCTCCCCGGTTGCCTCAGCTTTCTGTGAAGACATAGATTGGGAGTAATTAGTCTTAATCCTGACTATCACTTTATGACATACATGATATGAACATTTTATATTAAACACCTGCAAAGACATGCGTATTCTCTGGCACACATTTAAGGTATTAGAAGGCCACACCAGTATTAAAGATGCCCCAGTGTTTAAGTAACGTAATACACACTACAGCTCCAAATGTGTTAATACACCCCTGAGAATAGTCCCCAACAAATGCACTATTTCCTCCTGTGAGTAATGTTTGCTAAAACTACAGTGACCAGCTGTTTTAGGAAATGACTTATATACCACTACTTAATACTGAATACCTGGATGTCTCTGTGTGTTTGGCTCAAGGGGAAGGAAATACCTTGTTTACTGAGATAGTAGAATGATTTGATGTTTGTGAGAATTGGGTGAGATTGGACCCTGCTGACTGTCCAGCGCAGTCAAACAGCCAAGCTCCGCAGTCATCCACAATTAACAAGACCAGACATGTGTCAATAATTCATCGAATTACATCCAGGCTCCCTGGCTCTGGTTGGCAGGGAGTGAAATCTTACTTGAATTGCTAAGCTGCGATTCATTTAGCAGACAATGACCAGCAAGTATCGGTTGGTGGTGGTGTTGGGGCATGTGTGTGTGGCTCTCTGCAGCTATTTTGCTCAGTAAACAACACCAGCTCCTCTGTCATCCTGAGAACATGCCACCCAGCCTGCTCACATGGCAGCAGGTGGGGTGTTTCAACACATCACTGCCTGGATCTCAGAGTCAAAAACACACAGGAAGCAGGACCTCTTAGACCATGTTCACACTAATGCAAAGGCCTTCTTCTCTGTTTTGGCCATCCATCCAAAATTAGTAGCCCACATGGTGTGCACAGGAAAACTGGGCTTACAAAAGCAACAACACAACTAGAATCGTTAACCTTTCACAGGCATGGTCGATTACTTTGTCATAGCTGGAACATTACGAAGCCAACTTTTGGCTGCATCTGTTTAGGATCACTAGAGTTGTGCTACTCACTTAGACATGACTGTGATGATTATTAGTAACAAGAAGTGTTTACAATTAAAAATTCTGTAATTCTGTTGTATTATAGTTACGGGTCCCATTAATGCTCTGTTCCAAACATTATAGGGAGATCAGCTTGTTTGCTCTCTTCAAGGGATGATCGATATCATTTTTTGTGAGTCCACTGGACAGTATGGACATATGTTAGCGTGTATAAGGTGGCATTGGAGTTTTTTGAAAGTAATTCTTTGATTTCACTCATTACTGCTAATGTTCAGTATAGTATAAACTAAACTTGTGTACTTTTCCAATGAGTTTCAATCACACAATACCAGAGGTGGAAAGAATCAAAGCACACTATGTTTAATCATAGTGCTTGATTACGATTTAACTGAAATACTTCTACATTTCACACCTTTGTACATGATGGTAGCAACACACACACACAATTGTATTGCTTACTGACTACTATTAGGCTATATTAACAGAATAAAAGTGTTTTCTGTTGCTCTGACTTTTTAGTGTGGATGGTGAACTGTTAGAAACCGAAGAGACAGAATGAACAGTATTTGACTGATTTCACAAGTTACATTAAAGCATAATACAGACACAATGATGATGTCTTGTCATGTAACATTCTAATGCTCTGCTAATGCAGGGTTTCTATCATGACATATCAAATTGCTGGCTAGCCAATCTGTGTACTGTAATCCCAGTTCTCTGTTTAGGATGCTGCATTTTTAATGTGGAGATTTAATCGTCTGAAAGCCAACACCCTGTTTAATTAATCATCAGAGTGTTTTATATGTCTGAGCAGGGAGCAGTCCCCAATACCCAGGGATCTGACACCCCTTTCAGCAGGATGGCCTTCCAAAGCCATTACAAATCACCATTAGAAAAAAGATTATTTAAAAATGATTTTTAAAAAAATACTTTGTTAAGGAACCATTTCATTGATGGTTAAAATAACTACTGGGTTAAGGGAAAGATTGTGGTTAAAGAAACCAAACATTAAGTGTGATTAGTAACTGGGAAGCAAGCACTTGATGACCCATCTATTCACCCCGACCCCCTACAATTTATTTGGGATGTATAGAGGTGTCAAAAGTATTCACATTCATTACTCTAGTAGAAGTATAGATACTAGGGTTTGAAAAGACTTCTGTAGAAGTTGAAGTATCAACTCCAGCTTTTTACTCAAGTAAAAGTGTAAAAGTACTGGTTTCAAACCTACTTAAAGTACAAAAGTAAAAGTAATGTAAGGGGGAAAAAAAATGCTATTAAGGACAAAAGCTTAGCCCACCCCACAGGGGCCTATAGGGCACTACCCCACCTCCACAAAAAAACATTTTTCTAAAGGCCATAATGACTATAATAATGTTATATTAAATTCATACCTGCAAACTCAGAAGGGCTGAAAAAGATGACACATCTCTGAGTCTGTGTTTTTCAGACAACAGCAGCTACAGTCTGGGGTTACAATCCTCCAGTGAAATACAGACACACTTTTACACCGTTTAGCTGTCAGCATTTTAACCATGTTTAATCCAGCTGCTAGCTAACGGTAGGCTAACGTTACCTGCTGTCGCAGGTAGTGTAGTGTTAACTAGCTAACGGTAGGCTAACGTTACCTGCTGTCGCAGGTAGTGTAGTGTTAACTAGCTAACGGTAGGCTAACGTTACCTGCTGTCGCAGGTAGTGTAGTGTTAACTAGCGTCCCGTGCGGCGATGTTTCGGTTCCCTCTAATGTCCGTTAATGAGCATCAGAGAGAAGCGCAGTCATTTAAGTGGCACCTAAATAAGGCACCGAAATCCGCGTTGCTATTCGGTCCGGTAGATAACGGTCGTTAAGGCACCAGTGCCGTATTAGCACCGGGTCTGTGCAGGTGCGATGGATTGCGTACAAACCAATAGGGTGTGGGAATGGTATATGTTTATACTTCTCATCCAACCACAATCAAATTTTTTGTACGATGACGAGCCGGAATGAAAACAAGCCGAACTGAAATAGGAGTAACAAGGCTATTTTTAAAATGTAAGGAGTAGAAAGTACAGATAATTGCGTGAAAATGTAAGGAGTAGAAGTAAAAAGTCTGCTGTAAAATAATGACTCCAGTAAAGTATAGATACCCAAAAATTCTGCTTAGGTAAGGTAACAAAGTATTTGTACTTCATTACTTGACACCTCTGGCCACAACATGTAAACAAACACTATAGCCATGCTGTGTCAGGCTGTAGTCGGGCAAAGCCAACCGACTGAGACTGACCTTACCGTCCCTAGAGCCATGCTGCTAACATGGCTAAAAACCCCGTGTTATGGAACGCTCCAAGGAGAGGCAGTCGTGAACCGTGAACTGCATAATGAATAACATAAAATGTAGCCTACAAAAATATGCCGCCAGTTGTGCCGCCTGGCCGTCAAGGGTTTCAGCGCGTGCGTGATACAAATAGTGTAGGGAAACCGTCACGTTTTCTACTACGTATTTATGCGCATGCGCGTATCGGATCGTGCTGGCAGCACAGATCGCGTACCCACAGTCACCAGTTCATAGGACCTTGTTTGTTTGACGCATGAGGCATTTACACACTTTCTTCATCAACCTATCCACCTAAGACACCCTAATCAAAGTAATAACAGAACTTTAATTATTCACAAAGCCTTGTTAAGGGGGATTTGAAGTGTTTAAACAAACGACCAATCCTGCTGATTTTCTGGTAAGGTTGGTCCAAGATTTTGGAGAGAATTACCCTGTATTCAACAGTGTTGTAATGTAACGGAGTACAAATACGTCGTTACTGTACTTAAGTAGAAATTTCACGTATCTGTACTTTACTTCGCTATTTAAATTTATGTCAACTTTCACTTTTACTCCACTACATTTCCTAGATAAAATGTATACTTTTACTCCGTTATATTTCCACTAAGCATCTTCGTTACTCGTTACTAAAAAATAAAATTAGAAGAAATGTGTGCGACTGCAATAAGGGAGGTTTGGCGAATCACTGCTCCTAGATTGCATTACGCGCGCTCCGCCACGCCGCGGCTCTATTTCAGCGCTTGTTTGTTGCTAAAGGAGGAGGAGGACGCACAACTGAAACCGCCATGGAAGCACGAGCACCTACTGGAGGACCTCCCGTTATCGTAAGCGACCAGGCTCGACATAAGCAATGGCCCGATGGCCCGGGGCCAGTAAAACGTATGTCGGGCTGGTTGCAGCCACAGTCACTGGTGTGTGCGCGTTACTTCACGCAGCGCACATGTACTGACTGGAAACGTTACCGAGGATTATTTACCGCCGATGGCGCAGATGAACGCTACACTCGTTACTGTAAGTAGGTAGCCTACAATAAAACCTCCATGATTAAAGAGTAAATACTTATCAATAACCCACGCACCTGTTCTACAGGCAGAAACACGTAGAAACCATATCTCAGTCTGCGCTGTCCACTCTCGTCCACCGCGCTGTGCAAACACAGCTCTACTCTGCAAACAGCGACTTTACAAACGAGCTAAAATGAAAGATGTCAGTTTGTAGTCTAACTGTTTGTCTTAATTTGCAACCAATCTTGAACTTTGGACAAACTATTGTAAACGTAGCTGCTGTCTAAACGAGCCATCCTCTCCGCTGGAGCGGTAAACCTATGGATGTATTTTAAGACCAAAACAAATGGTGTGGTTCACATGTGGCTACTTAATATGCACGTGAATGACGCGTTCTTCATTGTTGACGATGTTGCCGGTTGTATTATTTAGCAACAGAATTGTCTTATTTCAAATTAGGCATACAGGACTAATCTGAGATCATTTTCTAGTTAAGTAGCCTATCTAGTTATCATTATGGATTTTCCATGTGTTTAGGGGTTTGCTTGCTAATGTAAAAAATATAGCATTAATTTAGTAAGAAAGTGAAAATATCAAACAAGATGATGTGTATTAGGTATAATTTTATTTTCTTTATTTGAAAGTCCGGCCCCTGGAGTGTCTGCTTAAAAAAATTCTGGCCCATGGAAAAATGTAGTAGATGACCCCTGGTCTAGCTTTGCTGCTAATGGCACAACATCCAGTGGCAGTGGCTAGCTGGGTTAGAACCATTTTCTAAAGCATAGGTGCAGCGTATATTTTCCTGCTTTTTTATCCTTTTCCAATCACACCTATGATATTTCTTTCAGGGCCAGTAAAAATGTAGAAGGGGCCAGCAAAACTCTGATCTACTGGCCCCGGGGGCCAGTGGGGATTTTTTTTATGTTGAGCCCTGCGACCACCCCGACGATAGTGGTGAACTCGGTGAACAGGGTAGTGGTGAAGATAACGTCATACACCTGTGTTGCAAGAAATGTTTCTGTACATTGATGTCAGCTCTAAAAATCTGCTGTTTGTTCTTTGAACTTAAGAGAATTGTGTCTGAAAAGTCCTAGAAAAGAATGTGATTTTGATTTGATGAGTGAGATTAAGAAGATATGGGAACCCTGAATATGCTTTATACTTTACTATAAGAAAGCCACAATAAAAGTTCTAACCGCTTGCTTTTAAAAAAAAAAAAAACTTTTACTTCAAATACTTAAGTACATTAAATATCAGAAAATTACTTTTGATACTTAAGTACAGTATATATCAGATACTTTAAGACTTTTACTTAAGTAATATTCTAAAAGGTAACTTTCACTTCTACCAAAGTCTTTTTCTAGTACGATACTTGTACTTTTACTCAAGTATTGCTTTCTAGTACTTTATACAACACTGGTATTCAACCCCAAAACCTGACATTTTCCGTACATAATGCCTTATTTTTTTCAGAATGGTGTAAAAACTAGTCTATATTTTGTAGTAACAGTCCAGTGTGTATAGTACAATTGTTTCTACTTACAAGCTGCCATGATATCTGCCAGAGATTGCAGAAGTGATTGATGTGGAGGAGGGGAAGCAAACCTTTAAAGAGTATAAGTTAAAGGTGTGGGCTGACCCAGGACTCTTTCATCTGGAAAGATTGATATCTTCAGTGTTTATCATAACAATACCAGATGAGATGAGACTGGATTATGGCGAGAGCAGAGTGGTTCACTTCTCAAAGTGCTGGGAATGTTTACAGTGGTTCATGGTGGCAAGGGAGCACTAAGGCTGCTGTCATCATGAGCCTAACACAGTTTTATCTACCTAATGAATGAAGACACAGGGACTTGCCCTGGCCTCGCTGGGATGTACAGTATCACAGCCCAAACGCAAGGTGGGATTTTGCTGTAAAATTCCAAAAGCTTTTTTCTGGATCAGTTTTTCTTTGCAACTTATAATCTTTTCTCATTCATCAACTCTATCTCTCATGCACACAGTTTCCTCTCTGTGTACACAAGTGTGTGAGAGTGCTATGAGTTATGGCCGCGTGTTTCTATAATCACAGATGGACAAATAGGTTCCTGTGTTTTCATATGTGTCCGTGTTTGCAGTTGAAAACCGGTTTCTATCGTTGAAAGATCGTGTTAGGGTGGACTGGAACTTGCTTCTGTGGGCTGCACATAAGCGAACGAGCACAAGTGTCAATTGGAGACATTCCTGTGGCTGTTTCTTTAATACTTTTACAGGACCCGAACATATTTTTTCTTTTTCCCATAACATCCTTTTCTGCGTACATCCACAAAGACATGTATACTCTATCGGATCAGTTAGTGATCTTTTAAAGGCAGGGTTTCCAATATACATGTTTTTTTATATATTCTTCTATAGTCTTTACACCCCGACAGCAATAAATAACTTATGGGCTCTGAAAAAGGAGTGAAAAAGATCATCTGTAGCTGCTGTAATCCTTTAAAAACTCCCACCATTCAAACATAACGGGCCGTTTTTTAAGAACCAATGAAATGCCTCATTGCCCCGCTGCTCGTTCCCTACCCCTCCTGTGAACGAGCCAGGGACCAGCGCGCGTCGTCGCCAGCAGAGATACTGCAAGTCTGCTGAAGAATGGAGGAGCAACTCAGCAAGAGTTGCTGCTGCCGCGCTTACTTGCATCCGCCTGCCCTGCTAAAAAGGCAAAGAAAGAAAAGAGACTGAAGGAGAAAAAGTGGCGACTAAAAGGGCTGCAGATAGAGAGAGGACAAACTGGAGTAAACATTGGCATAACTTTTCAGCAACAGCGACAGCTGAGGGAGCTGCAAGGCAGGGAAAGTGAAGCTGTGGTTGCCGTCTTTCTGTTGGACAATAACGTTACGTTTCGGTAACACTTAACAAGAAGTTACACAAAAACTTAACAAGAAGTTACACAAAAAAAGGAACGAATAAGGAACAAATAAGGAACGAATGAGGAACAAATGAGGAACGACTGGTTAGTTAATGAGATGTTCCTGAATGACTCAAGCACTAATGATCAGTCACTTGATGAAGAGACTGGGAGTTACTGTATTAATGAATCATTAGTTAATAGTAAGTTATGAGAAGTTACTGAGGAACGAATGCATTCCTTTATTTGAAAGGTAAACAAAATGCTTCACTAATGGTAGTTAATGGTTAAGTAATCATTTAGTTAAAACCCAGTTTTTTTTTATTATTGCGGGCAAAAATCCTTGATTATGTGGCATGTTTTCTTAAAAAATGCGATGGAATATGCGGGATATTTATGCAATATGCGATGAAATTGTGGGAATTTGCTAAAATTGCGGGAATTGCTGTTTGATGAAAAAGAGAATTTGGGATTTTGAGTGATTCCCTCAACACCCTGCTTTTCGATGATGTTCACATCGCATAATTACGTCACTTCATAACGTTCCCATGGCAACAGGGGAAAATGGCTGCTCTTGTGTGATGTAAACGCAACAATTTTCAACTTTCTGCTAAGATATGTGACTTTTTTTGCAACGAAAATGCGGGGATTATGAAATCATGCAAGCCCCGCATATTTTGCGCTGAGATCGGCAATTTATGCGGCGAAAGAGCAGCGTATTTGAAAAAATGCGGCCCCCCGCATCAATATCCGGACTTTGGCTGATTATGCATTGAATTATGCGATCGCATAATCGCGTTTTTCTGGAGGGACTGAACTACCTACATTGTTGTGTACCTTATTGTAAAGTGTTGCCTACGTTTGTTTTGTTTTGTTTATTGGGGGGGGGGGGAGATTTGTTGTTTTCAAGAAATGTCTAGCCAACGCTAGCAATTTATGTTGTGTTAGTCATATTAGCCCAATGCTAATGTTAGCTTCCCTGTTGATCTAGGCTACTAGTAAGCTACACTAGCTAAGTGCCAACTATTGTTTCACAGTCTCTGTCCAACCGGTGAGTAGCATTAGGCCCAGGGCTTGATGCTGAAGTCAACATGGATTACAGTTCTCTTTGATGGGTAACACATACACAATGAGTTATCAGTGATATTGGTACTAAATATTTGCGCCAGAGAAATGGTAACAGTACTGTTGTTTATTGTGGATGTCTTTCTATAGGACAATCACTGCCAGAGTAGTTTGCCACAGCTGATGATACTGCCCCATCCAGTGCCAGATCCGTCCGCTAACACTGGAGCCCTGGACAAAGTTTTGAATACTATATATTTATTATTGTTTATATGAAAAATAAACAAGTTTTACACCACAATGGTTGGAATTACCTTGTGCAGAATGTATGGAAATGAGCTATAATGTCGTGACAGTTGAAATAACATGAATGGAAAATAATTTATATTATATTTAAAGAAAATATAAAAACAAAGGGTACTTTGTACCAATAATTCCTCCTGGGAATAAATAAAAAGGGAAACTATTTAAATTGTGTAGTTGTAAATAAAATGAAGTAATTTGATGAGTGGAATTCCACTCTGCTCTGCAGCAGAAGCAGAGCGCCTCGCTTTGAAGTGGTGCTCGTGCACGTCTCTGAGCAGAGGGGGGGGCGTCAAGGGCAGGGGGAGGGGTTAGATGGAGCCCAGAGGAGATGCTACTTTCAAATCTCGCTAGCTTCTCAACCTTACCAACCCTGCCTTTAACAGTGTATAGGTCAGGAGTAGGGTTCGGTATTGTTTGACAGTTGGCAATACCAGTGGCAATAAGGTACCTGAGATTCGGTAACGATGTCAAAAACAATACTGTTTGATCAGAGAATAAGTAAACATGACTACAGATCTGACCAGACATTCCACGCCACATTTAAGTACTGGACAGTATCTGAGTTTCGGCTAGTGTGTGTGTGTGTGTGTATATGTGTGTGTGTGTGTTCTCGTTTAGCTACATTTGTGGGGTCCAAAAACCGTGAATACAGTATACTTGTGGGGTCCCGACAGCTTTGTGGGGCCAAAATGCTGGACCCCACAACTTTAAAGGGCTGTTTGAGGGTTAAGACTTGGTTGTAGGATTAGGGAGAGAATTAGGGAATGGTTAGGGTGAGGGTAAGGGTTAAGGTTAGGGTAAGGGGCTAGGGAACGCATTACGTCAATGACGGGTCCCCACAAAGATAGTGAGACACACTATGTGTGTGTGTGTGTGTGTGTGTGTGTGTGTGTGTGTGTGTGTGTGTGTGTGTGTGTGTGTGTGTGCGTGTGTGTGTGTGTGCGCTACAGAAGAGGCAGCTAAAATGCTTTGTGTTGTAGTTGAGGTTACATTAAGATTAGGTTTGCAGCTCAATAGCACTACGGCCTGCACTGCTACTATTATTACAAGTCATAGTTCTATCTTTACTGTTACTATAATTACCACTGTTCATTATGTAATTCCATTATATACAGTAGGCTATATAATATAATTATTATGAGTCATATTTCAGTATTTCTGTTTCTTTGTGTGTGTGTGTGTGTGTGTGTGTGTGTGTGTGTGTGTCTCTCTCTCTCTCTCTCTCTCTCTCTCTCTCTCTCTCCCCACCCGGTCGAGGCAGATGGCCGCCCACCAAGAGCCAGGGTCTGAGGGCCTGAGGTTCCTGCCTGTTAAAAGTAAGTTTTTTGTTGCCACTGTCACACCAATTGTTTTCTTGGGGGGGAATTGTTGGGTCTGTAAAGTGTCCTGAGATCATTTCTGTTATGATTTGACGCTTTAAATACAATCGAATTGAATTGAACATACAAAATGCTGCAATGACATCTCGGATGTTTAAACTAATCTCACTGACAAAGAGAAAACACACAGGTAGGTTACGATTAAAGCGATGATTAGGCAACCACACAAATCCTGAAAGAACCATCAAAACTCTTTTACTCTAAAAGAAGATAAGAAATTATAAGAAATAAGTCACATTAGGATGATATGGTGGCTGGAGAGACCATGAGCAACAAGGACTGCATGTGGAGAACTTCAGCTGACTCTGGGTCTGCACTAAAACCTGAATGATCTGCATTCCTCCTCATGGTACACTTAGACAATTTTGCTCACTATTTTGGACACTTATTAATTTTTCCAAATTGATTAAAATAACCTAAATGATAACAATGGGCAGCAACTTGAACACAACAATTAGAACTACTACTACTACTATTATTGATCCCGCACATGTCCACTCCTAAAGCCATGTATTGGTTGTGGAATTTAAGTCAGTGAATGTCCCCAAACGTGACATTAGCAATCGTGTGTGTGTGTGTGTGTGTGTGTGTGTGTGTGTGTGTGTGTGTGTGTGTGTGTGTGTGTGTGTGTGTGTGTGTGTGTGTGTGTGTGTGTGTGTGTGTGTGTGCTTTAGGTGCTGAGGCTCCTCACCTTCTGCGCTGCCTTGGAGGGGCCCTTGTTCTTACTTCCTTTGGGGCGGCCCCTCGGTCGCTTGGGGACAGGCTCTCCACTGGGCTCCTGAAAGGGAGGGGGTGTGTGACATGGGTGGAGGACAGGAAACAAAGCTTTGAACCCCCCCCCCTCCCCCAATTTGGTCATTGCTTTATGGGTCAAGACCAAATGAGGGACAAAGGTTGTGTGTGTGTGTGTGTGTGTGTGTGTGTGTGTGTGTGTGTGTGTGTGTGTGTGTGTGTGTGTGTGTGTGTGTGTGTGTGTGGGTGTGTGGGGTGGTGTGGGTGGGTGTGGGCAGAGGGTTAGTCTTATATATCCCTAAACTAAACAAGCCTGGGAGAGCACTTCATTGTTGAAGATGTATAATCAGGGCTTGGCATTAGCACCTGCCAAATTATATATTGTATATATAATGTATATATATGTATATATATATATGTATATATATATATATATATATATATATATATATAATATATATATATATATATATATATATACACAGTACAAGCCAAAAGTTTGGACACACCTTCTCATTCAATGTGTTTCTTTATTTTCATGACTATTTACATTGTAGATTCTCACTGAAGGCATCAAAACTATGAATGAACACATATGGAATTATTTACTTAACAAAAAGTGTGAAATAACTGAAAACATGTCTTATATTTTAGATTCTTCAAAGTAGCCACCCTTTGCTTTTTTGATAACTCTGCAAACCCTTGGTGTTCTCTCAATGAGCTTCATGGAGGTAGTCACCTGAAATGGTTTTACCTTCACAGGTGTGCTTTGTCAGGGTTAATTAGTGGAATTTTTTTCCCTTATTAATAAAAAGCAAAGGGTGGCTACTGAAAATACTAAAATATAAGACATGTTTTCAGTTATTTCACACTTTTTTTGTTAAGTACATAATTCCATATGTGTTCATTCATAGTTTTGATGCCTTCAGTGAGAATCTACAATGTAAATAGTCATGAAAATAAAAAGGAAACGCATTGAATGAGAAGGTGTGTCCAAACTTTTGGCCTGTACTGTATATATATATATTAACACTGGTGGCTGGAGTACAGTGCCACAGCTGTGACCCAGTGTGCAGCGGCAGCCCACGGTCGGAGTACGGTGGCCCGTACGGCACATCAGACCAGCAAGCCGCGGCGATTCCTTAAAATATCCCCCAGAGGTCCGTTCAGCCCGCGCGACATGGCAAGCCGAACTGTTGCGTCTGTAGGCTACAGGTCATAGACTGTATAAGGTTTAGGTTTGTAGAAAAAAACTACACAGAGAGAGCGCGCAGCAGGACAATTTAGCAGGACATTTTGGTCTGTGCGCTCCGCTTCCCGTCCCCGAGGGCGCGTGCCGGCTAAGTGACACACGAGCGCGCTCCAAATCACTTCCAACTACTTCCAACTAAAGCTTTTTCACCCCTGCACCACCTAGGAACCACCCATGCAATAGGAAGCTACTCTTTTTATGTCTGTGTTTTATTTGGTTGCATGTGTTCACACAAAATGGAGCTTTACGCACATTATCAGAGCTGAATATTTGATGGCTGCATTGTTTTCTGCATTTTTATGTAGTCTTGATTTCGGTGTTTTCAGTGCTCATTTACATTTAAAAGGGTCGTTAATACGGTCCTTCAGGTTAATTGTAGCACACCACGGTCAACTTTATTCAAATAAAACCGAATAAAACACAATGTCCCCACAAAATAGCGGCTATAGTGAAGATGCTGAGTGGCTAGTAGCTTTGGAAAAAAAGTGAATGTCAAGCCCTGTTTATAATATATTCTATTTAACTCATAAAAGCCAGCTGCGGGCTGCTGTGTGTCTGAAAGTCTCCGGTTGCTCTCACCTACGGTAACGCTGCAGCCTGCGGTGGCGATGGACGTGATTTTGGTGTGAGATGTCGGTTGGGAATGTTACTCAGCAGTGAATCACATCCCATCTATAAGCACTCACAGAAACATGTTCAAAGCCCTCAGTCGCCACGGCGTCTCTGATTCAGCGTACGCATGCATCTGCAGAATTACATTAATTACCATAGCCTACTTTTTTTTTTTTCTTTTTTCTTTTTTTTTTACTCATGTTGTCAATTAAAGATCATCGGCCAGAGCCAAGACTGGAAACAGGCGCATTCCTCATCATGTGTAGGCTACGGGCGTATATTCAGCCTATAACAAGTAGCCTAGCCTATATTTCGAGGGGAAATGTCTATGTTGATTGCGTTCCTTTACAGATAGAAAAGTATAACTTGATCGTAGTAAATGATAGGCTACTAGTCTACAAGTCATAGGAGAGAAGCTATGGTGGATTGGATTGCACACCCTGCTTCAATGTCAACATGGGACAATCAGTTACAAATGCAGCTCACTTTAAGACAGACTATAGGCCTATGCAATTTGTGCAGTTTCATAAAGTAGACTAAATCAGAGCGACATATAACCACCTTGCAGGACCTGCGGTTCCTGCTGAAGTTTAACCTCGACCCTCCGAGCAAAGTGAAGTGTGTAAAAGTAGGCTCCCACATAGATCTAGGTCACACAGTGTGCAAATAACGTGCAGCGACAGGACGTCTGCCCGCCGCAGAGCGCCTTCCAAAAAGAACAGCAGCGAGACACATTAGCGTACTTACTTTTTGTGGTTTCCTCGGTCTCCCCGGCCTCCTCTTTTGGGGCTCCGCGGGCCCCGCGGGCTCCTGAGAGCCAGAGCTCTCCCCTGGCTCGTCCCCGCGTCCGCTCATGGTTCCCGGTGCTGCGGCTCCTCCGTTCTCCCGGTGAACAGAAAAGAAAGAAATAGAGGGAGTCCGATGTGGATATAGTTTCAACGGCACTTTAAACCGGTCCGTTGTCTACTTGTAAAGTCTGTCCCAGGCAGCAGGGCTGACGGCTTTTGATCAAAATAAGCCAGTGAGCAGCTGGAAGGTTTGGCTCAGCGAGCATTAAGAAGACGGAGCACCGGGAACGGCGGAGTCCGAGACGCCGAGCGGCTCAAACTCGGCTACAGCACACCGTGGCACCGGGAAGGACCATGCAGCAGCGAGGCGTGACAGCTCGGCACGGATCGTCTGAGAAGTGTGGGCATAATAACCGCATCCACTGCCCACTCTAAAGCCAGGACGCACTCAATGAGGATGGGTTAAAAAAGAAGGAAAAAAAGGAAGAAATCACCTCTCTCGTGGGTGAATAACACGGGCGGGGGAGGGGGGTGGGGGGGGGTCTGGATGGGAGCCAGAGAAAACAGAAAGGAGACGGAATCCTGGCTGCGGGCCAGACATGGCCGGCCGCATTTATGAATTAAATTCACATTTTCACACGTTTCAATGGAATCCGCTGCCGTCGGACACTGTACAGCCATTCAGAGTTCACCTCTGTGAAATATGAAGTACATGTTGGGGTGATAGTATAGACTATACCGCCTCGACACTAGAGTAAGAATGGACAGGCTACAAGCAGTTGCTGCCACACAATAAGCGCCGTTGTTAGGATAATCATTCTTTTTTTTTACATTTAGTAATTTTGCAGCCTCTTGACTTAGTTTAATCAAAGTTCGTTGTTATTTACGCAGGCTGATTGTGGCTACAATAACTTTTTGGATTGTAAACTTGATACTAAACATTTTAAAACGTAGCTTTAAATAATTCAAATATGGATAAAGAATAACTAGGCTACGTCAACGTGATTTTCAAACATCAAGTAAAATGGGAAATTTACATTTTGCATAGGCTACGCGAAATTAAAAACCAGTAGTGACTTTAGACTGGATTCATTTTAAAATGGGAAATGTCTTTCACACGTGTCAAAATGACCAAACTATCCAGGTGAAACATTTTTTTTATTTTGAAGCTGAAATTTTCTGGTGAACTGTTTTATAGAAATTGTTGCCTACAATCTTCTACATCATATTTAATCTGTGCACGCTTGTTTAAAACATTGCCGGGCCATTAGACTTATTCTCCAGATAGAATTCTGTCTTCGTCGTGCACTGTTCAATCAAACCTACAGAAGTGAATTTTAAATTCTAGTGTTCAAAGTTTTCAAAAGATACCAAATATGTTAGAATATTGGGAAAATGTGTACAAAAAAACAATAAAAACAATGCGCAGTATCAATGCGCGTGTATAATGCTTTCACTTTATGGAATGGTGCAGCCATTAAAAGTGTGTGGCTTTGAAGCACTCCGCCGTGGACGTGGAGTGAGATCAATTACACAAGAACAACAGACACAAAGAATAAAGTGCCTTACGTGGAGGACCTTTCCCACGGTCCTGTAGCCTGCTCTCCGTGCTCTCGCTGCGTAACACTGGCCACTGCATGCAAAAGTAGCGTAATGCTTAGTGAATATCAGCCACATTCTGAGCTTTGAACGGGAATATCATCAAAACGCACATTGTTGTACAATACATTTATTTTCATAACTGCCTCCCGAAGAGGCAGTGGATTTATTGAGAGAATGTGTGGTTAATTTGTAGCTGGTATTCACTTCATTCATAAAAAAATAACAGCCCTTAGACCCCCAAAGAAGGGGTTTCTGTGCAGACCCCTCCCCTTCAGACAGAGCGGCGTCAGCGTCAAACCAATACAATCAATGGCTGCACAGATCTATTTACCTTGGTCTGGTTTTACGCACACGTCTATCTCACACAGCTCTGTTTGAGCACAATGAAACAAGGAAATAAATGTGTTGTTGCAATGAAATGGAAAGGTGTGTGTGTGTGTGTGTGTGTGTGTGTGTGTGTGTGTGTGTGTGTGTGTGTGTGTGTGTGTGTGTGTGTGTGTGTGTGTGTGGCAGAGTGTGTGTGTGGCAGAGTGAATAGTATTTGACCAGCAGGGACACAGAAGACTGTCCTCATTCTGTTAAGCCAGTGACCTTTCACCTTCTTTGGCTGAAGTGCCCTTCTGGACCAGATAAATACATCAGAATTAGTGATTGTTATGTGTATCATAATTAGTCAAATTTTTTACAGCTGTTATTGCTGCTGTTGTTGCCAATATTCACGTAATAAACAATCCCCAGTGGAGTTAGAAATATTGATGAATGCTTATGCGGAATATGAACGTATTTTTAAGAAAAAGAGTAATACAGTTGCAGAACAAGAGCAGGCGTGGCAGAGAATTTCTGACAGAGTCTGAATCCCTGTATTAATTAAAAAGAAATCAAAAGAATCAAAGTTTTATCTGGAGTATTACACTTTTTCAACATTTTTGTGTATGCGTGTGTCTTCATATTTATTCAGTTCAAACCTGGCAGGCACAAAACGCACTTGGCAGTGACTAAAGATGAAATGTAAAAATATACATCAAACAGGTATAGTTTTATTTCAAGCAATTGTGATGTTTAGCATTATAGTAGTAAAAATGTCTAAGCAAACAGAGTAACTTTTTCAGCCATTACATAACTGCCAGTGTTTAATAATGTCTTTTAAAGTAGCATTGAATGCACTTATGAATATAAGTCTCCAAATTGGTGCTTCATAAACAAATTCAAACTCCATTATTGCCAACAGGAAAAAAAAGCAGGAGGCGGTCCATCACTTTTTATTTTTATTTCACTTTTATTTTGCCAGGCAAGTCATTAAGAACAGCCCCCAAAGCACACAGGCCTCATAACAGGTTACTAGTTATTTAAATTAATATGTACATTTATCCTTTTGTTAATGCTAGCTCATAGACACAACTTTGCACACTGATTTTCTATAGCGGTACAAATCTTAGTAATTTAATTGATGATGATTCTTAGACTATATTCTATAGACGCTATTCTATAGACATTATAATCTATTTTAAGGTGACTCAATTGAGTTATTTATTTGGGAAATTGTGATGTGGCCTGCACTGTTGTAAAAACTAAATTTGAATTATGTTGGACACTTATCATCTCCATCTTCATCTCAGACGGTTCCTAATGGATTAGAGACTAGAACACAACATGTTTTGAATTTTCCTTACAGGAGGATGATGGAGAGACATTGTCAGCTGCCAAAATGGAAGATACAGAGAGGCCTATTGAGGTTTACACCTTAAAAATAACAGTCTAACTGATGGTGTAGCAGGACTGCTAACAGAAGCTACAGTATGTTATGCTACGGAGCGCCGGCTAGCTACAGAAGCATACGGTTTTGATTCCATGGTGCGGAGCCGTGCCTCAAACTCACTAAGCCTCGCCTCCAGAGCAGCACATACACTACATTTATTACTATATCTTTATCACTAAAGGAGGCAGAGGAATAGAAAAACATTTGACACACCGAGCAAAAGAGAGCAGGAGAGGAAGAGGAATTAGCCATTGCTAATGGCTAAGCAAAAGTAGCTAACAGCGTTTTAACAATCGTGAGATCAGCGAGACAGTCGCTGTAAGAGAACAGAACTATAAGTGTTAGAGTATAACTGGTGTAGTTTAAATGCAATCCAGGAAATTAGCTGCTAAATTAAACAATAAGGCAGAGTTGAGTATGTTTTTGCTGGAGATGTAAACTAGCGTCTGGCACACAGAAGCACCTGGAAGTGAGACCACACAAACATTTGTTTTTTTCATGGGATTTGTTAACTATAAGAAAAATATAGAATAATGTCAGACTTATGTATAGAATAACATGTTCTAATGCCGCTTTGCTTTAAGATGAACTGTTTGGACAAGGTGGTGACTTGTACATAATGTTTCCATAAATTCAAATGCAGAGTCCCATTCCTTTTTGAGAGCTAATTTTTGTATTTTAAAAACACATAATTGGTCCTTTTCTGTTTTTTGTTTTCTTTTGTTTTTTTTGGAAAAGCAGAAGGGAGGAACTGTCCACCACACAAAAGCCTCTTTGCCACCCAAAGTCAGTTTTAACTATTTTCCCTTCCAGATATTTCCTTCCAGCCTCTGTCAAAGCAGCAGCACATATGTGATGCATTTATAGTGTACAATGCTGAAGCCGTCTGCCAAACACTTCAGACTGTTTAAGGATTTTTATTTCTTATCTACGCTCAGATTACATTATTCCAATCCAACATATTTTCAGGGCATCGCACCACAGTGGTGTCCTTAAACCAATTAAATATAGCAGACGCTCCCTTTCCCGGGCAACGTTTAGCTCCTGTAGCCGGCTCCCAGCTCAGCTCCTGGGAGAGGTTACTGTGAGAGCCCACTGTCAGAGAGGAAATGAACATATTAAATATAGAAGCTGGGAGATAAAATAAGCCATCCACATGTCAGGCTGTCTGATACTAAGTAAGTGTGTGTGTGTGTGTGTGTGTGTGTGTGTGTGTGTGTGTGTGTGTGTGTGTGTGTGTGTGTGTGTGTGTGTGTGTGTGTGTGTGTGTGTGTGTGTGTGTGTGTGTGTGTGTGTGTGTGTGTGTGTGTGTGTGTGCCTGTGTGTCTGTGTGTGTCAGAGGTGACCATCAGAATGGACAGTACAGACAAATGATGTTCCGTGCCTGATGTCTTCTTCTTTACTCTCTAGCGAGCGGACAGTGAGAACACATTGACATGCAAAGGGTGAGTAAGGGGTACTCCAGGTTCTATATAGTATTATTATTATTATTAGTCTTTGCTTTTTATATTCTAGTGACACCTACTGTAAACTGACCTGATTAACTGTAAATGCTGTACATTAGACTATACTCCTCACCAACTGAAATTGACTTTTATTTACCTCAGATCCAGAACTAATAGTCTTCCAGGTGCCACGGCATGTTATATGAGATCTTCAAAAGTTATGACCCAGTTGCATCTGATAGCCAATGTTTAATGTTGGCAATGGGAAAAGATAACAGGTAGGTCAAGACCCCCTCCTCCATCCTGTGCTGCCTCTCATACTACCAAGAATGCAGCAACTCTGATGTAGCGCAGGAGCGTGGAACACGTGAAGGCCGGTCTTATTCCCAGGCTCCTGCTGACCCTCTCCTGACCAGCCTAGCTCCATGCAGACCTGATCTGATATCAGCCATCAATCTGCCTACCTGTCCATAGTTTGTACTTTGTGTTGTAGTTGAGGTTACATTAAGATTAGGTTTGCACTCAATAGCACTACAGCCTGCACTGCTACTATTATTACAAGTCATAGTTCTATCTTTACTGTTACTATAATTGCCACTGTTCATTATGTAATTCCATATTTCAGTATTTCTGTTTATTTGTGTGTGTGTGTGTGTGTGTGTGTGTGTGTGTGTGTGTGTGTGTGTGTGTGTGTGTGTGTGTGTGTGTGTGTGTATTATGGAATTAGACGTTGAACAGTTTTTTTCACCATTTCTGTGTCCAGGCGTTCAGAAATCAAGGGGCCATGACCATGATTAGGAGTGAATGAAGTCAGGTGAGAATGGATGGATCCATGAAAGTGGGCGGAGGGTCACTGGCTCTATTCTACAACACTAAAAGGTTACAGTTTTTCTCAGTCGCTTTGGTGCATTTCTCATATCACTATTTACATTTGCACAACAGTTAGTTCAACCTCCACAACATTTAGTCATTTGTGCACATCATAGTAGCAGTTTCTCATTCCTTCCAACAAATTGCAAATGCTTTTGGACATGCATCAATTGCTTTCATACAACTCTCTGCTGTTTTATAACATTATCATTTGCTTATGTCATGTCAGTCAAGATTAATTATACTTGTGAATGCTGAATAGTCATTCCATATAAAACTAATAGTCCTCATTTCATTGCTTGAGTCATTACATACAAAAATGTTGAACTAGTTGTCAAAATCTGTCAAGCTAATTTTACAAATTTTTTTAAATCTTTTTTTTCCTGAAAATGTCTCCTAAATTGAACAATTTCTCTCAGGTGAATCTCAGCTTTCACTGATGAGAAGGGGTGTGTGAAGCATTAGTTGCAGCCAATGATAAGCCACTTCTCTACAATCACTGTCAGAGCTGAATCCCATAAACACCCACTTTACAAGCATATATGAACCAAGCAGGACATAGTGTGTACCATTTCTACAATACTGTGACACAGAAATGGAAGGTCAGCCTCGTGGAAGAGGGGTGAGGGTGCGGGGAGGAAGGGGAAGGGGACAAAACAGGGGAAGAGGAAGAAGAGGCCAAGTACATAGGCGGTTCCCTGATAAAATCAGGGCTACAATTGTGGATCATGTTGTCAATCACGGCCTCACAATAGCTGAGGCTGGTCGTAGGGTGCAGCCAAACGTTGGGAGAACCTCTGTAAATTCAATTATTCAAACATTTCGTCGGGAGAACAGGTGTGTATAAATGGACAGTAATTCAGCACTAAACAATCTGCACTGCACTACTGTCATTGTGTCATACATGAAGCTTGCAGTGGGACAATAACTTGTCACTGTACATTTTACATTTAGACATACAGCTTTACTGCATCACACATTTAGTGTATTGTAGTGTACAGTAGTGTTACAGTAAAAGATTTGCCATATTTACTGTAATTTTACTCTGCACCACACAGGATTGCAAGACAACTTTGGAGAGGTGGAAGAGGGCGTATATTTGCTCCGCAACAAGAGGAAGCCATTTGTGCAATGGTGATTGCAAACAATGCCATAAGGTTGAGAGGGATACAAAGTGCTGTTATAGAGGATGACAACGTCTTTGGGAATATTGAATCTGTTTCAGTCGCTACTCAGGAGGAATGAAATGCGCATGAAACAACTGTACAATGTGCCATTTGAACGGAACAGCGACAGAGTGAAGGAGATCCGTCACCAGTATGTACAGGTAAAACATGTAAAACATTCTATGCATATTCTAATGTTCAGTGCTGTAAACTGTTGACTTTGTGTAGTGTCATGCACTACACTTACATGACAGTTCTGTGTATGTGTATTCACAGTGCATACTGTACAATATGTTGTCCAAAATGCATTATGTTACACAGGAAAAGTTGTTATAGTTTTTCTCACTCCCTCTTCTGTAATAAAGCATGTACTGGAGCTAGAGGCCAGGGAACCGCTGCACACATTCATATACCTTGATGAGGCGGGTTTCAATCTGGCAAAAGGTAGAAGATGTGGAAGGAATCGCATTGGACAGAGAGCAACCGTTGATGTCCCAGGCCAACGAGGAGGGAATATTACTATGTGTGCCGCCATCTCAGAAAACGGCGTCCTCACCCATATCCCCCGTCTTGGTCCATACAACACACAACATCTGCTGACTTTTTTTAGACACTCTTCACAGGGACATAATCCCTGAGAATGAGATGGGTCTAACTGGAGACCATCTGAACAAGCATGTTGTTGTTTTGGATAATGTGCATTTTCACCACTCAGATGTCGTCAGACAGTGGTTTGCAGCACATAATAGGATGCTGGTGGAATATCTCCCTCCCTACTCCCCATTCCTAAATCCAATAGAGGAGTTTTTCTCTTCCTGGAGGTGGAAGTTATATGACCGGCATCCACATACCCAAATGGCCCTGCTAGTGGCCATGGATGCAGCATGGGATGACATCGCAGCAGAGTCCTGCAGAGGGTGGATTCGCCACTCGAGGAGATACTTTCCTCGCTGCATTGTAAGAGATGATATTCGCTGTGATGTTGATGAAAATATGTGGCAAGACAGAGAGGAACGTCTGGATTTTCATGAATGATTACAGTACTATGTATGTTGTATGTTCAGTTCAAATATGTACTGCAATATTGTTTACCGTTGTGCACAGCTGTACCCAAAGGGAGTTTATGTTTGTTATAAATAAGGGTGTATTTTTTCTTTTGCACAATGCTATGAACAAATTAGGATTGCAAAGAGCATATGCAGTAAAAATGTGAAACATACATATTCAGTGTCTTGTAGTCATTTACCTCACTAAATACAGTAACTTTACTGTATTTTTCAAATGGCTGTGCAAATAGTATATAGTGCTGTCTTGAGCATTTTCAGGTAGTGTCACCAAGATCTGACTTTTTTGTATTGGAAAACATTTAACAGTCATAACGAAAACATGACAAAGCCATTTGACTATCTTGTTCATAAACAATGGTGTCAGGACTTTTCATCTTGATGACACTGACACTTTCATTGACATGAATACTTGCTTTTGAGGAATGAGCTATCCATTTTGAGCAAGTGACACGCTTTTGCAGGTTATTAACTAGGTTTTGCAGTTTGTACTAATTGTTTTGAGAACTGCATTAACTGCTGTGCAAATGTAAATAGTGATGTGAGAAATGCACCAAAGCGACTGAGAAAAACTGTAAAGGCCTTAAAGTTGCAGATTTTCAACCTATCTGAAGCGAGTCATCCAATGGAGATTTACTGGCGGGTATACGCAGATCTCCTGATAGGTGCCGTTCATCTGGTGTAAGGCAGTACATACATTCAGCAAACTTTCCCTTAAAGGGAGGGGGGCTTATCACGGTCTCCTCTAGCTGTAGATAGGTGGGCCAACGCATTTTTTGTGCATGCATTGTTTTAGTCCGGTGCAACACCAGCAGCGCCGCCGCTAGTTAGCTTAGCGTAATGAATGGAATCCTATGTTGCCGGTTAGCATGTTGTGAGTAAAAGTGAGCCAACAAAAGACAAAAAAACAAACTAATTACTTACACTGAGACAAAAAAATGTGTTGGCCCACCTATCTACAGCCAGGGTAGACCGTGATAAGCCCTATTTTAACAAAAGGTGGCGTATTCCTTTAAGTTGCCAGCTAACGTTAGCGGTAGCTAGCTAGCTTGGTTGGCATATTGCCGAACAAGACATTTGTATGCGTCCAATGGTCCAATCAACTTTGATGAAGTGAAAACGCATAGTGAGATGGTCAAAGTTTAAGGCGAAACAATGGGCAACACCCAAAAACAAGTTCACAGCTTTCCCTGCTTTATCATCAATTTTAAAATAAATGGGACCTTAATTTACAAAATGAACATCATATGTTAGATGTCTAATAGATTCAGTCTAATAAATGCATGATTAAACACTTCTGTTAAATGCCACAATCATATAAACACAAGCCGAATAGCCATCACTAACGTATTTTTCAGTCTTTAGCCGAATCAGCTACCTAGTTACCACATCAGCTACCCAGTTACTGCTCACTGCTGCGGGTGTGTGCTTTGTGCCGTCTGTTGCCGATGCCATTATGTGGCCATCTTATTTGGCTTAGCGTGTATGTGCTGTGCTACCAGCCATAGACTGTGTGTGCTACTTTTTAAGTGTATGTGGTAACGAACTAACACAGCTGCACACGAGTCTGTCGATGCCAGTGGCCAATGGCAGATCGTGGAGACACACTGATCCCCCTTCAAACTGAACATGCCTTTTTTCTTCCATTTACACGTCGTCTCCAATTAGAATTCATTACTAGGCCTGTCTTGCATGTTATTCTAATTTGGCCTCATATAACCAGGCTGCTGTCTGGTGGCACAGAGCTGACCTCACTTAATTGCACTGTGACATTTTGACCAGGTCCCAAGTGTTGGCATTCTGACCTCTGTTGGGTGGTGTTGGTGCTTCGATTTAAGCTGTAACAGCAAGCTCAGTTTGACTTAAATGCCTCGTAGGGGAAGTTGGAACTGTACACCAACATGATTATGTTTTGAACCTCACAGTAGTGATTCACCTTCACCCTGCAGTGCTGACACAAAGTGTGCTTTGTCACAAAGTTGTGCGTTTATGTTTTATGGGAGATACGGAGGAAGCCGATAGCAAAAAACAACAACAACAGTGACCTTTAAAGCAGTGCAGTTGACTCCAATAGATTTGCAGTGGACTCCAGCACACCACCACACCCACAGAGGTCAGGGGTCACATTGCAACGCTGAAGTCTCTCCCAAGTGTTCTTTGTCAGCACCCTAAAGAGATTACTTCTAAAAAGTGCATCTCATCATATTTAGAATATAACAAGACATTTTCTAAAACATTTTTGCTGTTTAGTAACCTAATGTTGCTGTGATGCTAATATGCTGGCATGTAAAACATACCGCCTCTTATTGTATGATCAGTTACAAACATATTTTAAATAGGCACTGAGCAGACTTGGTGTTGGTTTTCATCTTTTGTTAACAGTAATACCCAGTCATATCCCATAAGGCACTCTATACAGTAGTGTCACTGCTGGTAAGGAGAAGGCTCCATCTGCTGGTCTCCAGGCCCCAAGACTATCTCAAAGTTCCTCCACACCATGTGCATAGCAAATCTCTGGAAATCTTAAATCTCCTTAATGTAATATGCTATACATGTAATGTTGTTTTGTTGTTCTTCTTTTTTTAGTTTTTGTATTTTTTACATTTCTAAGCAAATCCCACAACACGACAGCAAATCCCACAATAAGACAGCAAATCAGCACAACACAACAGTAATTCAGCACAACACGACAGTAATTCAGCACAACACGACAGCAATTCAGCACAACACGACAGCAATTCAGCACAACACGACAGCATTCAGCACAACACGACAGCAATTCACCACAACACAACAGCAAATCGCCACAACACGACAACAAATCGCCACAACACGACAACAAATCGCCACAACACAACAGCAAATACACTGTTTTGGGATCTGATCACGCAAGACGCATGTTAATGCCAGGTCTAAACATGGGCTCTGTCAAAATGACCTCTTCTTTCTTATCTATCTGCATTAGGAGGACCAGTTATTGCTCACACTGAGATTAAAATTGTGTGACATACACACAATGTATGATCACATTTTTGCCATGTCAGAATAATTATGATGTGCAGCAGCATTTCACCTTTTTGAGTACATGTACTATCCCAACTGTTGTCAATAGAGGGCAGTGTGAGACTGTACGTGCTGCATGGACTCTGGACTTGTGAGGAGCTGCCCGTTACCGCTCATTCTGATGAGAGCAGGTACATTGAACGGCAGCACGTTTTCATTGTCTCACTTATCCTTTTGTTTAGGATAATTTAACTCTCAACTCAACACTGATGCGCGCCCCAGTGGTGTAACAGATTTGGGGGCTCCTTCCGGGATCAGCGGCATCCCTCAGACAAGCTGTTCCAGTTATCTATGAACCATACGGAGGCAGTGTGACGTGTGAGCAGTAACGGGACCACGAGTGAGCAGCAGGTGAAAGGGGATCCTGGCCAGGAGGGTGCAGCACTAACGTGGTCGAGGCGGTTTAGTTGAACATGTCACAGCTGACATCATGGATGTCCATAACAGGAAACCATTGATACTGAACTGGGTAATCAAGAAAAAGCTTCACACACTGACAGCTGATTAACTTATTCCAACTGGCAAACAACGTTGATCCCACACCAGAGCTGGACCAGTCCAAGTTAGACCAGGCCGATGAGGAACAACGTTTTGAGTATATAGTTGAGTACATATGCTGCAAAACTTTGTTCTCCCATCTCTCTAATGTACGCCCCTGCATCTGCAGGTGTACTGAAGACAGACTCTAGGTGAAAAGTCATACTTACCAAAGTCATTAGGATTCATATTCAGGGAACAATGAATCAATGTATAAGATGTCATGGCAATCTATCCAGTATTTGTTGTGGTGAAGCGACCAGCCAACCCACAGACACTGTCGTCCCTAGAGCCTTGTCGTTCCTGGAACCTGGATGGAACCTGGCGCAATGCGATGAGATATCATCCAACAACACAAATTGTTGGCCAATCAAATACATGCAAGCCAGATTTGTTGAATCTAAATTGTGATTTCTTTCTTAAAAGCACTGTTTTGTTTTTGACACAGGTCTATTTTCTAAATGGAAGTGTCTATCTGTCTGTGTGTATGCTGCAGACCTGTCCAGGGCGTTTGCAGCATGCTGAGATAGACTCCAGCCCACCCACCTTGAAGAGTAATGACTGGGTAGACGGAAAGAATTAGGGAAGATGCAGAAAATAAACGTTTACATAATAGACCCAAAGAGCTATTACAGCCTATATTTGTATCTGTAGTCATATAAGTGACTGGATTGTACAATGTGTCAAACTTTCTTTCTTTCTTTCTTTCTTTCTTTCTTTCTTTCTTTCTTTCTTTCTTTCTTTCTTTCTTTCTTTCTTTCTTTCTTTCTCACACTTCGAAACAAGAACAAGAACTGCTTTTATCTTTCTCCTGTCTGATTTGTTTTGCTAAAAGTCTACATCTAGAATTCTCTCAAGGAAACTGTTAAAAGCTCAAACTGCCCCTTGCACCCTACCCTTCTTGTCCTTATGGGAAAGGATACCTAAAGCAGACAGGAAATGTTGCTTACTCTATGGGGCAGACACACAGAAATGACAGCAGCAGCTGCTGGTAGAGTTGGTTGGACAAATTTCACTTCAAAGCCAACCAGCTAGGTGTCTTTCTTTTCACATGCTCCAGGCGTGTCTCAACCAGCGGATGTTTAAATTTTCACTAATCCACATTAAGAGTATTCAGGTCATTGGTATCACTTTGTAAAAAACACACACACACACACACACACACAGACCACCCCCCGAAACCCTAACCCCCCCACTTCTTCCCTCAGAGGCTTTGAAACATTATAATATTCACTACAGTATGAAAGAATATGCAAGAATGAGCATCTGAGAGTGGAATAGTTCCAATTACAATGTTGGTTCACCATGTTTAAGAAAAAAAAATCAAAACTTGAAAGAATGCGCTCTTAAATAAAGATAATAATAAAACTCCATACAATATCACCAGAGATGACAGTTTGCACAACTTTGTACACTGGAAAAATGCTGGACTGTTTTGTGGCCAGATCTTCACCGTGAGGTTGCCAGGCAACCAGCGGTGAGAGTTGGGTTGTATTGGAAATTAAGTAGTTTGAATATGTTGGTAGAAATCAAAATAGCTGTTCCAAATGGCCACTAGAGGGCAGAGTGAAAAGCCGGCCATCACAGAGAGGAGGAGATGCATTATCATTTAAAAATGGGGATAATGGCGTGCATTATCAGACAGTCTCTCCTGGAAGACGTTCATGGAAAGGTGAGAGAAATAGTTGTGTTAGGAGTGACCAGTCTATATCCACAACATTCCACTTCCGGGATTGCTCCATTGCCGTAGGAAATTCTGCTGGATGTCCCTCTTTTCGTCCGGATGTCCGTCCCCTTCCTCTTCCTCTCCCTTTGTGTTGGCGTTCTAACCTCCGGTGGATGTGTGAGGACTATGGTTAACTGCTCCTCAGATCTCTGCAGGTAAATCCAGACAGCTAGCTAGACTATCTGTCCAATCTGAGTTTTCTCTCGCACGACTAAAACTACTTTTGAACGTACACGTTCCACCAAAACAAGTTCCTTCCCGAGGCCATTTTAAAGCGAAACCAGGGCTGCGTCCGGTGCTTAGCGCCGCCCATGACGATTGTGATTGGTTTAAAGAAATGCCAATAAACCGGAATGCTTTGTGGACTAGTCCGACCCTCCTCCGCAGCACTGCGGAGAAAGGTCTGGCAAAGCGAGACTACCACACTGGTAGGTCGTGGTGTGAAGTGAGTGTGAATGTCGTGGATACTAATGAGACAGTTACCATTTTAAGTTTGGACCATGTCTTCAGTGATAACATTTCTTATTTTGTATTATTACCACTGACACGCAGTCAGTGGTAATAATACAATGGCAATAAAGTATTTAATCTCAGCCCTTAAATTTTGATAATATTGATCTGGGGCACCCACTAGACCAGGGATCTTCAACAGGGGGTCCGGGACCCCTAGGGGGTCCTCAGAGTCATTGCAGGGGGGGCTCCAAATTATTGTTAATTTTTGAACGTTTAAAAAAAACATTTAAAAGTCTTAACATGATTCCAACATATTATTAGCTAATATAAATCCCCACTGATGATAGGCTTACTGGCCTATAGGTAATGTAGTCACTAAGGTAGCCACCCACAGATACAGTTCATCTCAAAGGATTGACTGTTCCACATCATGATTTATAAAATAATTCATAAAATCATGCCGACAATTATTAGGCTATTTGAATAGCTTGAATAGCTTAGTATTCTATGCAAAAAAAGGTATCTATAAAGGCTTTGGGCTGCCCTAAATATACAAATATGAAATAAATAAATATACTTAATTTTATACAATATATGTAGTAGGGGGTCCCTGATCTGTTTCTGTTTCAGTTAAGGGGTCCTTGGCTTAAAAAACGTTGAAGACCCCTGCACTAGACTATCTGCTTGCCTATATAGCTATCCTGCTATCCTGCATAGCCATGAAGGTGACCACCATGTTTACATTCTTGTCATACAATGTTTATGAGGATTTCATCCCAAGTCCCTTTAACAATGTAGAAAGCATATATTACATTTTTTACACTTAGTAGTGACTTAGGCTTCACAATATGAAGCAGGGTAACAACTTTTTGTTACCACCCATCGAGCCGATGGACTAAGTGTGTGTCCAGAGCTGCTCTGACTCTGAGAAATGTTTGAAGAAGTAAATCTTGAGCCTGTTACTTGGTGAACGGTGGGTAGACCTGGATGGGTGGTTGAGGATGGCTGTGTGGGGAATGTGAGGAATGTGGGAGCAGACTTCTCAGAGTCAGCAGGGTCACTACCCAAACAGCAGCACCACTCACCAGTCCACACTGACATTATCAATTCGCTGCTCAGAGTCCGAGGGAGAACAGCCTGTGCTTCAAGGCAAAGACATGTAGTCCATGTTTTTTTCTTTTCTTCTGTTAGTTGTGGTAGGAAAGAGGGGGAGGAAAAGGAAACTGTAGTACTAGCTACTAACACACAGTAGTAATAAAAATAGCAGAAGCAGCAGTAGTTCTGAGGTAGCGATAACTGCTGTGTTGGGCAGAACAGATTGATAAAAGTAATAAAGTAGCTATTTTAGTGTGAAATAATCTTATTAAAGGCATTGTTCACAATGCCAAACATGTGTTATAAACTGCAAGAAAATGAAGTATCAAATGTGGGGACAGAGGTATAGAAAGGATGTGAAAAACCAAACTCTATAAACTATACCATCTATGATGGAGAAGGAGTGGATGTCATTTTTGACACAAATTATCATTCCAAGCAAAGTATTTATATATGTCTTAAATCATGTCTGCAGGGGATCTATACGGCTAGTCAGCTTTATTTATTTAATATAATCTTATTTGATATTAGTGCCATGAATTAAATCTTCAAATAATGTAGATGATGACTGACCTATAACATCATTATTTGACAATGGTGCATATGTTGTGACTTATACATACAGGGCATAAAGCCTCACCGAATGATAAATGAATGTGTGTGAAAATTATATGAACCATCTGTTATGGCCGTCACGCTTACCACATCTCAACTATGAATGATGATCCACACTGGATTACTTTGATTATTTGGATGTACATATGGGCATGTGAGTATTAGGATAAACTCGAAAAAATGTGAACTCTTATACTACTAACGGAGTAATGTTTGCTTGACGTTAAAGAGTTAGTTATAGGTAGGCTATTATTGTGACAGAAGTTATCTTATGATTCTTAAATGTTATATTTACTGAGTTTATACTTTTGCAAAATAACTCAAACGTAAGTCTTTCTTCATGACCTCGGGGATCTGTACAATCTGGACTTGAGAAGTTACGGTATATAACAAATATTGTATATCACATCCATTAATGATCTGTGGATCATTCGTTTTTCCAAAAAAAAATCAAAGCAAAGCAAAACAATTACTTGTTTTCTCAATACTTGATTCCAAAACCAAAATGAGAAAGTGGATTACGACTAGTTTTTCCAACTTCTGATTTTGTGCTGAAATGAACTGACGCTAATATGGAGCAGAGGTGTACTTAAGTACACTTAAGTAGAAATGTTGGGTATCTATACTTTACTGGAGTAATTATTTTACAGCAGACTTTTTACTTCTACTCCTTACATTTTCACACAATTATCTGTACTTTCTACTCCTTACATTTTAAAAATAGCCTCGTTACTCCTATTTCAGTTTGGCTTGTTTTCATTCCATTCATTGTTTTCAAAACAACAGAGAGGATTTCTCGTCCCTCCCTGTTTAGTCAGCCAGCAAACCTGATCGTGGGATTTCACGAAAACTTTTTAGTGCGCACAAGATACTTTGTGGTGTGCATAAGATACTTTGTGGTGCGCAAATACTTTTTCAGAATGGCTTTCGAGGAAGAGGTATTCATACGGAGCCCCTAAAGGGACATGGGGATATGTTTTTAATTCGTTGTTCTGGTGAGCGTGAGATACTTTCTGGTGAGGGTGAGATACTTTCTGGTGAGGGTGAGATACTTTCTGGTGCGCACGCAAAAGTATCTCGTGCTCACAAGAAACCAATCCAAGGCTGGCAAAATGATGCCAAAAAAGTACTGCTAACGTTATGTGGCTAAAGTTAATATTTCACTCACAGCATAAAATCTTTAAGTTAGTTGATGACACTATCAGGTACATTTCCAGAAAGTTTCTCGTGCACACCATAAAGTATCTTGTGCGCACCAGAAAAAAAACAAATGTCCCATGTTCCTTTAGGGTCTCTGTACGTTTTTGGTTTCAAATGATAAAACGAATTGTACACAGACTTTTTCATTCTTTAATCCAAAAGTATAACGATAAAAGGAATTGCCAAAAGTGGGCCGTTTTGGATTGCTTATTTGTTTTCTGATTCTGACACTAGAAATGCTTTTTCCGTTTTTCATTTTGCTAATCTCAAATGAATTATCCAATGATACCCTGACCACTAATGTGCACATCTCTGTCACTACCCTTTGAATTAAAACGCTTCCTCAGTTTCCCAAAGTCCTCATGACTGAGAGCAGAACCCAATGGTCTAAGGACTTGCTGCTATAGTGCCATTTCTATAAAGAACTCATATCTCCTTTCTTCCCGATGGCTAGCTCAGAGCCGTGATCTAGTCTTTTCCTCCAGATGTGTTTGGAGGCAAATGATTTGGGTTCAGATGCCCCAGTTGCCCCGGTCAGTGTTACAGCATTGCCATGTCTTCATAAAGAATAACTGTCATCGGTCCCAGATTCTCAGAAGTCAACAATGGGTTCAAAGAGGAGGCTTCCAGGTTCATAATTGATCCCAGAGCTGCTTCTTCCACTAAGTAACCCCCAATTCCCACCCCAACCCCCATTTCCGCCCCTCCAAGCCTCTTAATTAATCAAGAGTAACATGAGTAGGTAACATATTCCAAACATCCTTGGCTTCAAGAACAGCTTGCCTCTCACTTCTCCTTCCCTAAATATGTTTCCACTCTGTCCCCCATCCCCAATTGTCATCAGTATTACCATTTCCTCCGACATACAAACCCCTCTTTTGTGTCTCCTGTTTCTGTTTCCAGAGAGGAGGGTCTAGAGCTGTGGTTGTTGGCCAGTCTACAACACACAATAACACCATCCAACGTAACCCTACCCCTTGGTGCTTTAAATGGCCATGCTCCTATGAGTGCTGCAAAGTGCTCCAGGCCCATTCAATAGCATTGGCATTTTTCCATGAGGCTGAAATACCCATGCTAAGTCATGCTGACAGCAATCAAAATTCAATCTTGTAATGCCAAAAATGTGAATAGGACAGGAGGTTGGCTGCTTCTCAGGTCAGATCCACTAACTTTACACCTTTCAGACACCAGACACGCATGTGACGTGAGTTAACCCATTCATTTGAAACAGCTGTCACCCTGCTTCTCACTTCTTGCCAAAACCCTGGCCTCTGCAGTAGAGTTCCATACACTCCACTGATAAACCTGAGAATTACATTGAATTACATCCAAAAAATACCAAAACCCTAACCTGATCCAGGCAATGATTGCTGAAGTGATGTTCAGGTGAACTAAAGGAAATATATGAAGCAATCAGGAAAACCATGGAGCTGTGCCTGACGTCATCAGCTGTGGCCTGTCTGCCTCTTTCTCCAGGGAGTCAACCAATAGGAAAGTCCTCCGCCGGCTCGTAAACTTCTCGGAGGTCTCCTCTTCCTGTGTGGCAGTAAACTGGTGTGGGATAACTTGCAGACATGTTCTCTTCAGTTACCAGACTCGCTATCCAGCTGCACGAGCTCCTGGCTCACCATTTAGTAGGTGACGTAACGAGTGCTGTGTTGTTGGTAGACTTTTACATGAGTCCGATTTACCTCAAGTGCCGCTAACATGCTGCATAAAAGCTGTAAATTAGAGCTATGTAGCTAGCCAGAATGTGTTAAGGTGCGGATCCACATGGCCGTGCAACGCTTCTGTTGCGTCGCGCTCCACTTTATTCCTATGAGTGACGTCAAGCGATTTTAACGCGCCCGCAAAGCATCCCGGGAAGGCGGCACTGCATTTGAAAAAATGCCTCGCGTCCAAAAAGCTGCCCGATGCCCATCTTTATGCAAATGAATCCGTTGAACGTGATGCAACTATCCAGTAGAAGTAGACGGAAATCTTTTAAACTGACCTTAGTCGATCAGAAATGAAGACAGATTCAGCAGCTGCACGGTCTATTTCTCTCTTAAAATGTTTTCAGAAACACGTTTCGGTGAACTATTTTCATAAAATACGAGATCGTATTCTCAACGAGAACAAATTAATAGTTTGAATACACTAACTTTTAATTTTAATTGAAGACCATTTATATAAATGTATTATATTATTAATTTGTATTATTTACAATTTATTTTCTTATATTTGTTATTGTTTCATTTTACATATTTTATGTTTAAATATCGGACTCAGAAGGATTTTAATAATGTCCAACCTGCCTTAAACAAAAACACATGAGTTTCCTCTGCTGTTGAAAAAAAGATGGCTTAATATAAGTTACACATGCTTGGCTACATAGTGAAATAAAGACTATAACCAGCGGTGGAGGAAGTATTCAGATCCTTTACTTAGCAAAACTATAATACCATACTGTAGAAATACTTTGTTACAGATAAAGGTCCAGCATTGGAAAAGTTACCTGAATAAAAGTATGTAGAAAAATGTAAATTAATGTAATCAGTCAAACTGATAAAAGAAGCAGCAACCATAAAAAAAATGCACTCAAATTATTTACTCTATGACTTAATAATTATTCAGATTGTGGAGTAAAAGTAGCCAAACCCCAGTGTAAAGAAACTCAAATACAAGAGCCATGCATTGAAATATGTTAGTTAGTTAGTTAGTTGAAAGTATGCAAGTATTTTCAGCAAGTAAAAGTACTGATTATGCAGAAGAATGGCCCACATCAGTTATTTTATTATATATTATTAGATTATTATTAGATAACTACTAGTAACTATAATAGTCTATCTTCAAACATTTGATTTGACTGCTTTTTATATGCTGCTAAATGTACAGGAAGTATCTAAAGTAAAAGTAGTCATGCAGGCAGAATGTGTATGTTTATTGTACCATATTATATTTATAAGAGCTTTATGTGTAAAGCACTTTTCTAAGCAGAGTAACCAATCCACAGTATGTATCACACACGTCATTTGTTACGCACTTTGTCTTTAATTCCTCCTTAAGAAAAAGAACTTTACTGAACCAGAATAATCCAATAAACTCTATTTTTTCTCCCCAGATGAGTGCAGAGTATTGTATGTCATGATTTTTTTAAATAAAAAAGTAAGTAATAGTGGTAGTATGTAGTATGTACTCTCAACACTGTGCATGCCAAAAAAGTGGACGTAAGGCAGAAAATGTATTTCTTTCTAAACCCGTTCATCTTGACTGCACACTGTAACTAATGGAGGAGGTGGCAGAGTCGAATACGCATCAGCCCTTCACCCAGGAGACTGGGGCTTCACGTCCGTTACGTAGGTTGGTGTGGATGTTTGTTAAAAGGAAAGTACCGAACCTGGGCACAACCCCCAGGGGTGCGGGGGTAAGACACTTGGAAAATCCTGGTAGCAGTCGGGAGTAGGAAAGTACCACAAGTACTCTTGACTGCAGCCAGGGTTTCTCCAAGTGTCTAACCCCTATGCCGACCTGAAGGGATGAGTTTCTCAACCACAACTGAGAAGTTCCTTCACATCATTCATGCCTTCTTCATACTGTACTCACACTATACTCATAGTATTTATGTTATTAAAAGTTACACAGTTAAACTGCATTCCATAAAAGTGGATGTACATTTTTGGGTGGAAAACCTCTAAATACATTCTCTGTCAGGATGATAGAACCCATGACCTTTGTTTCCTCAAACCAGCTTTCTGTCATACTGAGCTATCTCCTCCAATGTTAAAAGCCTTTTCCGTAATTTCGTGCTGGGAGGTTGGTTGGGTGGCGCGTTGTCAGGTTCGAGACCTGCTCACTGCCAGCGTATGTGCAAACACTTAGATAGGACACACATAGGAATAGACAAATACAAAGTGTGAACAACAAATAACAGAAGCAACATTTCCTATATCAGCTTCAGGAGTAGTTCACTGAGATAAACTACTGATTCAACAATCTGAGGTTTAAGGATCAAATCTAGCATTTGTCTTGACAGTTTTTCAACTTCTCTCTGAAATGTGAACGATAAATACAACTTCCAACCAGAGCCTTGACAAGCTTTGCATATAGCTCAGCAAGATAAGGTGAAGGTTAAAGTTCCATGAAGATTGGAGGTTGAGAGTTCAATCCATCTGAGATGTCCTTTTTCAAAATCTAAAACTGGAAGGGAAAAGTCAAATACTCAAAACAGTATTACAGCAAAATAGATCAGATAGCTCAGCGTGATAGAATGCTAGGTAGAGGACATGCAGGTCATGGGTTCAACGATCATGACAGACTATCTATTTAGAGGTTTATAATACAAAGTGTGAACAACAAATAATAGAACAAACATTTGAGATGTTAACTTCAGGAATAAGCTACTGACTCAGCAATCTCAGGTTGAAGGATCAAATCCCACATTTGTCTTGACAATTTTTCAACTTCGCTCCTCTGAAATGTGAACAATAAATACAACTTCCAACCAGAGCTTTCCAAGCTTTGCATGTAGCTCAGCAAGATAAGGTGATGTTTGTAGTCTTGTGAAGATTTTAGGTTACGAGTTCTGTCCCTCCTACGTGCTGTCCAATTTTCAAGTCTAAAACTGGAACAGAAAAGTCAAGAACTTGAAACAGTAGTAGGAAGTATCAGATCACATAGCTCAGCATGATGGAAAGCTAGTTGGAAGAACACAATAGTCTTGAGCTCAATACTTATGAAGTGCACAACTTATTAGGAGGCGTGACACCCAGAAACACAAAGACGTCCACCCAGGAGGGTCACGGTAAAGTACTTTCCTAAACCCAACTGTCTGAGTCTCCATAAAGATGCAGAGGACAGTTAGGATTAGGAAAGTACTTAACCATGACACGTGGGACACGAACCACGGTCTCCGGGTCCTGTGTTGTCCTTATAACAGTTAGGGAAGATCATGGTTGCAGTCGGTAAAAGGTAAGGTGCACAAAACCCCTATGCCGCCTCGAAGGAAAAAGACACAAAAAGCTGTAGTATAGTATGTTGAAAAAAATCATAGCATGTCCAAAAGGTTGTAAAAAAAAAGCGATAGTATAGTATTGTCGAAAAAAAACAACATAGTATAGTATGTCGAAAAAAGAGAAAAAAAGCCACATTATATTATGTCGATAAAACCCACAGTATAGTATGTCGGAAAAAGAGAACACAAAAAGCCATAGTATAGTATGTTGAAAAAAGTCATAATATAATATGTCAAATAAGTTGTAAAAGAAGCCGAAAAAAAACAAATAAAAGCCATAGTATAGTATGTCGAAAAAAATTGTATAGTATAGTATGTCAAAATAGTTATAAAAAAAAAGGCATAGTATAGAATGTCGAAAAAAGTGATAAAAAAGCCATAGTATAGTATGTTGAAAAAAAAAATGAAAAAAAACCATAGCCGTATAGAGAAAATAAGTTATAATATAGTTTGTCCTATGTCACTTTTTTCAACATACTATACTATGACTTTTTCTCTTTTTTCTACATACTATACTAGGGCTTTTTTCTCTTTTTTCTACATACTATACTAGGGCTTTTTTCTCTTTTTTCTACATACTATACTAGGGCTTTTTTCTCTTTTTTGGAGATACTATACTAACTTTTTTTGACATACTATACTATGACTTTTTTCGACATACTATACTATGGCTTTTTTCTCTTTTTTCTAAATACTATAATATGGCTTTTTTCTCTTTTTCGACATACTATACGATGACTTTTTTTCTCTTTTTTGTAAATACTATACTATGGCTTTTTTTCTCTTTTTTGGAGATACTATACTAACTTCTTTCAACATACTATACTATGGATTTTTTTCTCTTTTTTCTACATACTAAACTATGGCTTTTTTTCTCTTTTTTGGAGATACTATACTGACTTCTTTCAACGTACTATACTATGGATTTTTTCTATCTTTTCAACACACTATACTAAGACTTATTTTCGAATTACTATACTATGGCTTTTTTGTGTCTTTTTTAGACGTATGGCTTTTTATCACTTGTCGACAGTGATAAAGTGTTAAAGTGATTAAAAAAAAGCCATAGTATAGTATATAAAAAAATAAATAAGAAAGCCATAGTATAGTATGTCAAAAAAAGAGAAAAAAAAGCCATAGTATAATATGTCGTATGTCTCTTTTTTCGACATACTATGCTATGGCTTTTTTTCTCTTTTCTCGACATACTATGCTATGGCTTTTTTTCTCTTTTCTTGACATACTATGCTATGGCTTTTTTTTCTCTTTTTTTGAGATACTATACTAACTTCTGTAGTGGAAGTTTCCTTTGCAGCAGGGGAAGAGGTTTCAGAGTTTAGTAAAGTGAACAAATAAGACAGTTGAAACTAAACCAAGTTTAGGTTTTTGTATTTTATTAAAAATATATATTTGCAAAATATAGAAGCAACATGGTTTCACAAAAGGCCGCAGCCCAGTGTGGAGTCAGTCCCTCAAATGAGTGAACAGAACACCAGGCTTATATGCATCTTCAGAGTGACAGCACACACGCACTTGGATTATTATGACACTACAATTTTTACAGGCATCTGATACACATGAAGACAATCAGAGAAATACAAGAGACATCTCGGAGCCATCTCAACTCCTCCTCCCTCTACGACTTTCACCCCCCAGTTACATCTTAACTGGCATGGGAAAACTAGAGCTTGTTTTAGGGTGACCTTGTACCTTTATCGGTTCAGGCTAACAGTGCTCACATTATGTTCCAGACTGGATGTCTCACAAAGTTTAGAATCAAAATCTACATGCGGGAAATGAGATAGACTCTTTCAGCATTTGTGAGAGAATTAAAGTACAAATAAAACATAAAAAATATAAGGAATTATGCTTAAATGTAATTTTCCCATTACACTTCTTTCGACATACTATACTAGGGCTTTTTTTCTCTTTTTTGGAGATACTATACTAACTTCTTTCGACATACTATACTATTGCTTTTTTCTCTTTTTTCTAAATACTATAATATGGCTTTTTTCTATCTTTTCAACACACTATACTAAGACTTTTTTTCTCTTTTTTTCAAATTACTATACTATGACTTTTTCTACATCCTATACTATGGCTTTTTTTCTCTTTTTTCGACATACTATACTATGGCTTTTTTGTGTCTTTTTTCGACATAGTATAGTATGGCTTTTTATTACTTGTCGACAAAAGTGATAACAAAAGCCATAGTATAATATGTCGTATGTCTCTTTTTTCAACATACTATACTATGACTTTTTTTTCTCTTTTTTCTACATACTATACTGTGTCTTTTTTTCTCTTCTTTCGACATACTATAATATGGCTTTTTTCGACATACTATACTACGACTTTTTTTCTCTTTTTCTAAATACTATACTATGGCTTTTTTCTATTTTTCGACATACTATACTGACTTCTTTTGACATACTATACTATGGATTTTTTCTATCTTTTCAACACACTATACTAAGTCTTTTTTTTCTCTTTTTTCGAATTACTATACTATGACTTTCTACATACTATACTATGGCTTTTTTTCTCTTTTTCGACAAACTATACTATGGCTTTTTTGTGTCTTTTGTAGACGTATTGCTTTTTATCACTTGTCAACAAAAGTGATAAAAAAAGCCATAGTATAGTATACCGAAAAAAAAGAAAGCCATAGTATAGTATTTCAAAAAAAAATTAAAAAGTCATAGTATAGTATGTCGAAAAAAGAGAAAAAAAAGCCATAGTATAATATGTGAAAAAAAGTCATATTGTATGTCGTATGTCTCTTTTTTTGACATACTATACTATGGTTTTTTTTCTCTTTTTCCGACATACTATACTATGGCTTTTTTCTATTTTTTCAACACACTACACTATGGCTTTTTTCGAATTATTATACTGTGGCTTTTTTTGACATACTATACCTTGGCTTTTTTATCACTCGTCGAAAAAAGTGATTAAAAAAAAGCCATAGTATAGTATGTCCAAAAAAGTGAAAAAAAAGCCATAGTATAATATTTCGAAAAAAGTCATAGTGTAGTATGTCTCTTTTTTCACCATACTATACTATGCCTTTTTTATAACCTTTTTGACATACTTTACTATGACTTTTTTTTGACATACTATACTATGGCTTTTAAATTTTTTTTCGACATACTATACTATGACTTTTTTTCTCTTTTTTCTAAATACTATTCTATGGCTTTTTTCTCTTTTTGGAGATACTATACTGACTTTTTTCGACATACTATACTATGGCTTTTTTTCTAAATACTATACTATGACTTATTTTCTTCACAGATTGAACTGGAGGTTTCCTATCTTTGTGAGACTTCAACCTTCACCTTATCTTGCTGAGCTATATGCAGAGCTTGTAAGGGTTCTGGTTGGAAGTTGTATTTATTGTTCACATTTCAGAGGAGAGAAGTTGAAAAACTGTCAAGATAATCTTTTGATTTGATCCTTCAACCTGAGATTGCTGAGTCAGTAGCTTATTCCTGAAGTTAACATCTCAAATGTTTGTTCTATTATTTGTTGTTCACACTTTGTATTATAAACCTCTAAATAAATAGTCTGTCATGATCGTTGAACCCATGACCTGCACTTCTAAACACACATAGTGCTTGAAAGTGTGCGTTTGATTTAATGTCTTCTCGTATTTAATTTTTTTATGACCAAACCACACAAATGATGTCATGTCATGTTTGTGGTTGGCTGACAAATTACCAGCAAAGTTGTATGGCTTGAAAAGTTTTGTCAACCTTAACAAACGATTCTCCTTAACTAGCTAATCACATACAAATGATCGGTCTCAGCAAGCACTAGTGTGTTGTAACGTAAATGCTTGATCGCTTGATTCGCTCAGTGATGAGCCAGCTTGATCAAACCTGGTGACAGAGCCATCTACCGCTCAGCACTGATAATGTGGGTTGGGAATGATTCAGAAATTTTTTAGAATTGTAACGAGTAACGATGCAGCACAAAAAAATGTATCGGAGTAAAATTATTAAACTCATCAAAAATATGTACTGAAGTAAAAGTGGAAGTGGGAGAAAAAAATAATACTCAAGTATACTTTTAGTACTTAAGTACAGTAGTGAAGTAGTTCTACTTCGTTACTATACATCTCTGGTAATGTACAGTGTATAGACAAGCTGCATAATCTGGAAAGTAGTAGTACCGACTTTCTCCCCCCTGCCGAAATTCTTCCCCCACTTCTGTTCAGCGGCCGTAGCCGACAAACGGTGATTGTGCCCTGGGTACAGACGGCCGCGAGGACAGGGTCTTTTTTAGCAGCTGTTGCAGTGATGTTGAGCCGAGAAAGGGTGCCTGTCAGCCGGGTACAGAGCTCTGCAAGAGCACTGGCTTTTACAACCGTCAACACAGCAGCATCTAGCAGTTCCGCTGCTGTAATGTCTGGCAATGCGAGACTAACATCTAGCGAACATTGACATTATGGGACATTGGGTTTAGCGTTCGCAACCTGGCAACCACCGCAAACTTTGATGCTGGGGATAAAGGGCCGGGCGAGATGGCTCTCTCCAGTGTTTTGAATTTGGACTGCAGTAACCACTTGAAACGCTAGCTGTCAGTATTACATATTGGACCTCAACCGAGTGTTAAGTGTTAACCTGAAGAGGTCTCCTGCTCACCTTTCCAGGAGAGGAGAGGACAGGACAGGACAGGACAGGAGAGGAGAGGAGAGGAGAGGAGAGGAGAGGAGAGGAGAGGAGAGGAGAGGACAGGACAGGACAGGAGAGGAGAGGAGAGGAGAGGAGAGGAGAGAGAGGAGAGGAGAGGAGAGGAGAGGAGAGAAGAGAGGAAGAGGAAGGACAGGACAGGAGAGGAGAGGAGAGGAGAGGAGAGGAGAGGAGAGGAGAGAGAGAGACAGGACAGGACAGGAAAAAAAAAAAAAAAACAGGACAGGACAGGAGAGGAGAGGAGAGGAGAGGAGAGGAGAGGAGCTTCCAAAAAACACAGGAAGACTGAATGGGACTCAAATTGGCCTGAAATACCAAGGTTCAAGCCATGTTGGTATTATACTTAAAATAGTGTCTTCTAGTCTGGTTTCTGAAGGTTGTTCTGCAGACGCCTTGCTACACTACCCAGTGATGTACACCCTCTTCATGTGGTTTCCATCAAATTGCATCATTTGTACCAGGGACTCTCTCAGCGCAGCCCCCCCATCTGCTCTCTCCCGTTGCTGAAAGAAAAATTTGTGGTGAAAGTTTAAAGAACAAAATGAGATCAGTTCCTTTCCTCCCAGAAGTGGAGCCAAGTCATGGACCTGCCAGCCAACACGTCTGTCTGTCTGTCTGTCTTTCTGTCTTTCTCCCTCTCTCTCTCTTAGCTTAACAATAGATTTAAATAGTTTCCTTAGGGCCCCATGTAGATAATGCATGGGGTTCATCACACTAGAACAATACACCTTAAAAAAAAAGGTTGCGAAGTAACTTTATAATTTATACATCAGTATAAAAAGTATATCTTATAAATAGGGCTTGAGTCTTTGTACTGATTAACCAGCTACATGGGCTCAACAATCAGCCAGACCCATAAAGACACTCACTAGAGTTCATTCTGAACCATAAGGAGGAATTGGTCAGAGCAGAGGTGAGGGCGCCACACACACACACACACACACACACACACACACAGGCTACACAAGTCCTATTTTAGGCACTAGCATGCTTGAGGGAGTGGGGAGGGAGGTTTTGGTTGAGGTAGTGCTAAAAGTTCTGCTGGTCCGGCTCCTTTGTTTGCCTTTGGATTTCCTCCAGGAAACAGAGAAAAGCATAATACCAGCTTCAGTTTACTCTTACTGGTGTAACCTCCAATGGCAGCCTCTAGGCTCACTGGGTCATACGCTAAATGGCCAAAAGTGTGTGGACACTCCTGTCTTTTGTTAAGTGTGTGTTGGATATACGTACCCTTGAGGAGAGTACTTCAGTAGTTGAGTTGTCTGCCTAAACTTGCTCTTGCTGTTGCAAATGTTTTTTTTAGACCCCAGCAGGCCAAATATAAAGTCTGCTGTCGAGATAACCTCAGCTTTACATACAGACAGGACCAGCTTCTTACTCCGAACCTGGAAATCTAGATTAATAAGCATCAAATACTTACTATAAAACAGAGGTCCCTTACAACTAAACAAACATGGACGCCAAAACCATTTAATAGATAGATAGATAGATAGATAGATAGATAGATAGATAGATAGATAGATAGATAGATATTTATTGATCCCAAAAATGGGAAATTACAGTGTTACAGCAGCAAAATATCAGTCACACAGCACAGAATATACATGAAATAATAGGATACAATATACATACATACAATATACATGAAATAATAATAGGATAGAATACAAGAACAAATATTTAAAATATATACATATAAGTATATATATATATATATTATATATAATATATATATATAAGTTGGGAATACAAAATGTACAACTGCTTAACTAGTAATGATAAAGATGTAGATAAACCTATTGAGCAAGTTGCACTTAGTGCAGATGTGATGTCTAAGAGTCTTATCTAGCTAAAAGTTGGTACAACATCTCCACCATTCTGCTGAAGGATCTCCGCTTCTTCAGGAAATAGTCTGCTCATCCCCTTCTTGTAAACAGCAGTGCTGTTGATTTTCCAGTTCAGCCTGTTGTCGATGTTGACACCCAGGTATCTGTACTCCCCAGCCATGTCCACATCTCCACCCAGAATGCACAGGGGCTGCGGAGCCGTTCCCTTCCTCACCATCTCTCTGGTCTTATCCACGTTCAGCAGCAGGTGATTCTGACCAGACCACTCCACAAAGTCGTCCACCAGCGCTCTGTACTCTCCCTCCTGTCCATCCCTTATACACCCAACAACTGCAGAGTCATCAGAGAACTTCTGTAGGTGATATTGCCCAGTGTGTCAGAGTCTTTGTTGGTCCATTTGTCCGATGTGTACAGTCTAAACAATGAGCTTGTTTCAATGCTTTCTTGCATTTGTATAATTGTGAAAATCAATCAGAAGTACAGGAATCTGTCTGTAAACACGAGCTCATGCTGCAGTCTCCCTTACTCATCTCATGTGTAAATAGATCATTTCCTCCTACTGATGCCCTCCCCGTGTTTGTGTGACCTCAGGACGGAGATGACACGTTGTAAAATGTTGGCGCTTTTAGATGCTCTAGCTGCCCCTCAGCCCCCGCCACCACCCCCAGCTTTATACTGCCACTTTGCAGTCTAAACACACCTCACTTGTAAATATTCCTTATTGCATCCAGAACATAAACGCCCTCATTGCTGAGGCTTAGCCTCCAGGTTTTCCCACGCTCAGACAGCTTGCTGGGCTGATGTCACACTCCAGCATGCCACCCACACACTCCATACCTCCAACTTCTCGTGACTTCCAGTGTTTAGATAAGCACCTTGTGACCCGAAGGCTTCTAGTCTGGAATCCAATAATAGCTGGAAAATTACTCTCAGGATACCCTTAAAGGCACTGAACCTCCATTTGAACTGCCAGTAGGAGGCTTTGACAGGCAGCGTTTACTGTTAATTTCTCTGGATGAATGTGTGGACACTACCATTATTTGACTGGAAAAAACTAGCTGAGACTAGCTAAAGCAGAATTAAGGATACATTACCACAAAGGAAAACTGGGCATGTGCCCCCATTGCCTGGAGTGGAAAATCTTAAGGATTTATGTCTAAAATAATTATGTTGATGTGGGCTTACATGTAAATTGTCTATGTTCCACCAATCAATGTGGAGCTAAGGTGATGCCACAGGGTGTAACTCTTATTATTGTCAATTAAGAGAGAGTTAGCAGCAGGCAGAGATAAGTTACCTAAGACAGTTTGCTTTTGGGATTTCAATTTCCTAATTCTGTTAGTCATGTCAAGTCACGAATGGTCTTTCTGTTAGAAATGGAGTTTAAGAGAGAGGTTCGAAAGGATGTTGTCAACTTTCCACATCAGGGGGCGCCCTGGTAGCTTACCAGCATGGGACTACAGATGGAAATTAGCCTTTGGGCTACAATCTGGCACTTTTACGTGTACTGCTGTACATGTTCATTAAATGTGCATTGTCCTGAAATAAATAAATAAATAAACCTGGTTGAGCTGGCGCCCCATGTACCAAGGCTCAGTCTTTACGGCAGCGGCCCGGGTTTGATTCCAACCCTGCCGCATGTCATCCCTAGTTTCTCTACCCCCTTTCCTGTCTTCATCTGTCCTATCAAATAAAAGCCCAAAAAATAATCTTAAAAAAAAAAATCAGCATAGATATTAACCTTGAGATATTTTTCAGATACACTTAATTGTTTCATCAGACCTATGGCTGACGCTACCTCGAGAATGTTCTTTTTCGCAAATGTCAAAGTTTCTACAACAAACTCAAGAACGGCTCGGTTATGTTGTAACCTTGGTTCTCTGAGTGAAGAGACTATCTCGATACGATAGAGAACGAGGATGACACAGAGATGTCCTAAAAATGTTGTAACTGAAGTCATGAAGTCACCTGGGAGTTGGACTTTGACAACTTCTCTTCACAGAAGGCCAGATGAAGCCTGTGTGGTTTTGATTTTTTTGTGCCGTGTTTTGCTGTGTGGTCATTGCTCTGCCTCTGTACATTTTAATCTTGGACTTTATTTGATCCTAATAATACATGTTGGGTAACATGTAATAATGTATGCATAGAACAAAACAGAACAAAACTGATGGTGATATACCAGAATCCTTTTTTTTTGACCCTGTGCCAGGGCCCATGAGCTTGATAACCTGTCAATTAGTGGAATCTGTACAGTGTGAAGAAACAAAAACTACAATTTAAAATGTGACTATCCTTTGTTGCTTTCTAGGTGATAAAAGAAAGCGCTGTGGGGTACAGTGTTTGAAGTGGACAGAGGGTCTACCTTAGCAACCTACCACTTATCTTCTCCAGCAGTAAGACAACATTTGTCAGGTAAACATTGACTTTTCATGCATCAATGCATGCTCTCAACACACATGCACTGGACATAGTGGCTAAAGTCATTGTTTTAAACGCCATGACAGCATTAATGCTCAGAAATACTTCAAATGTGTAAATCAACATCCCATCAATAACATGATTGCGTGCCTTTTGATTTTCCTGAATAGTTTTAAGTCAGCCATACATTTTCATACTTATTGATAAGATTTTATTTAGCACTATATCACAACAAATATTGTTACACAGTCATTTGATTCACTTGTAACTGATACAAACCTGTTCTTAGAACAGAAATGTCCAAAGCCTGAGCATGCACGAAGACAGGCGAAACCAAAATAAAAAATAAGATTAGAACAAAGCTGCATTCCTGGTCAGTGTCCCAGGAGACCCTGACGGTCCACAGCCTCCCAACACCTCCCACTCACCGCACACCACCTTCCTCCCTGTTAGGCTACTGGGAGACAGAACAGTGCAACCAACTATTTTAAGAGCAGTGTGTAGGATTTAGTGGCATCTTGTGGTAAGGTTGCAGATTGCAACCAACTGAAAACACTCTTTCCTCACCTCTCCCTTTCCAAACACGTAGTAGAACCTCCGGTGGCCTTCAGGTAACTTAAAAATAAAATCGAAAGCCCTCTTTAGAGCCACTATTTAGTTTGTCTGTTCTGGGCTACTGTAGAAACATCGTGATGCAACATGGTGGGCTCTGTGGAAGAGGTCCCGCTTCCAATGTAATGTAGACATGAAGGGCTCATTCTAAACAGAAACAACAATTCTTAGTTTCAGGCACTGATAAAACATTTCAAAAAAATAATTAATAATATCATATTTCATTTCTGCCAATAGATGCCCCTAAATCCTACACACTGGTCCTTTGACTGGTTTTATTAAATTGTGAATCAACGCAATCAATTACATTCAATAACACTCACAATGTTCACTGTGATTCATCAAAACTCTATTAATATGTGGCAGGTATGGCCCTTATGGCCATAAGCTGGGTATGTATTGTTGAAGTGATGCTGCCGTTATATTACGTAGAAACGTGGCGGACCAAAGTAAATGTTGGGTTGATGGAAAGGAACCTTTTATTAATGCACATATTGCATATTAATTCTTTGCTCACATGTAATTTGTAATATGGTATTAGGATGTAACCATTAGTTGCTGTCCACGTAGAGTGACCTATATTAGTTAGAAAAGTTGTTTATTAGCATTAACCCTGGTAACAAATGTACTGGTACAGCAACAAGTCTGGGACAATCTGACCAATAAAATACAACACATCTTCTTTGTAGCGTTCATTACTCATATGAAATCTGGACAATGTCCAGAGCACAGGAGATTGTCCGTGTCAGACGCGTTCTGACTTACTGGAAATACTCATTTGGTTTAGGCGAGGGGTGGCGCTGGGTAGAGCTTAGGGTTGGGTACCGACACCCGCTTCCACTATGGAACCAGTTCCTACACAATCGGTAGGAATCGGACCGCATTAGACCGCACATTTCGGTTCCTCATTTCAGTTCCACTTAATGTGTCGACTGAAATATTTTCCCTCTGTCACTCCGAAACGGACGTAAAAATATCACCCTTTCTCTGTAGTCTACCGTTAGCTAGCTACCGTAAATGTAGAGCTACTTTTAAAATGCCATATTTTCCCTCTGGGCTCACCAAAATGTACGTAAAAGCATATTAACCATTCACTGCACGCGATCGCTAAACATATGACATCTTTGATGTCATTTTCAGTTTTTCAAGAATCGGTTTAGGAATCGGAATCATTTCAAAAGTACCGATTCGGCATCGGAATCGTAAAAATCCAAACGATACCCAACCGTAGTAGAGCGTGCAGACGGCAGGACATGACCCAGATTACACCGTGGTCACGTAGCCGGTTCGTTGGCCCCTTACCGACAGAAGTTCCTGAATCTCGTCTCTCCAGTTAGACATTTTCGTTGGTGTCTTCGGTGTAAATCACCCCTTTCTTCTTTTTTCTTCTTCCAGTGTCGTGCCAGCTGCATGTTAGAAACGACATTTACACGCCCACTTGCTCGCTGTGAATTCTCCGGATAATGACCTGCTCTATTCACACATGGGCTCAATCAGACATTACGCAAACGTTGTTCTACAGAGCTGGCAGGGTAAATACCGTGTCCGGTCCAACTGCTTTGGACATTTACCCTTTTACATAAAGCTCCTCCTGGTAATGTCTAGGTACGTTTATAGTTGCAGTGTATGTGTGAAAGGCGCTTTCAAAGCTCATGAACACATTGAGGGTCAGAAGAACAACTTCCCAACTCAGAGGAGCATGTGAATGTACCATAATCCATGTTGTCCAGATCCCTCATATTTTGGAGCTTTGCTCTTGGGATTGTAACTGACTCTTCTCTCCTCTTCACCGATTGGAATAGCATCCCCAGACCACTAATCAGGTCTCGTCCTCTAGTCCATCTCACGTCATCAGCCCAGTCCACCAATCATGAGTCAAGTAGTCCAGAACGGACATCCTGCACAGCTGTGATTTAATCGGAGCAGTCCACCACCGTTAATGGTTTATGTGAACCAGGCCTGTTGTATTGTATTCTGTTTTTAACCCGTAAGATTTGAGTTGACAGGCAGGTTTTTGTTTTCCCTTTTTCTTTCTTGGAAATTACAAGCTACATATCTGTGAACTTAAGTTCGTAGAAAGTAGAGTTTGTGTTTTGTTTATTGATTTGGCTTTTCCTTTATTCGCTCGCATTACTTATCTGTTTGTATTTAACAGTCTAACTATCTAACAATATTTGACCACCAACGATAAATACACATTCGCCTTGTTTCTTCCCTTACCTCTGGACCTCTCTGGGACATAACAGTGGCACACCAAAATGTGAAAGCTCTAAAGAAACTAGAAAGTATACACCTTGAGTTGAGATTGATAACCATTTACAGTTTTCAAAAACCATGGAACAAGAAGGTCAGGGTTTTCTAGATACTTTATTCACACAGTAACTATTTTAATGCAAGCTGTAAACACAAACTCAAAATATTTCCTACTGCAAAGAGGAATAAATACAGGAAGTGACCTAAGGACTACAGTACTCCAATTGTCCACTTTAAGATGCTATCTGTCACAGTATGCTCTGTTACAGCTCACAGGAGGACTTGCATAGACAGTTTCATTACATCAACCTCTCAGTATCAAATTCACTTCAAAAATATACTCCAATAAAATATGTTTTAGTTAGAATATAAAAAAAAAGGCTCTACATTTTATATGCGTGTGTGCGTCTACTATTACACAGCACTTCATCCATGTTTAAATTAGCAGACCAAATGCTACTGTACAGACTGAGAAAATAAAGGGAATTAGGGAATTCCTTTTAAGGCAATCAGCAGATACAGTGTGTCTTGCAAACTGGGACTTTTTTTGGAAGCGTGTCCTTTCCTTTGTGATAGAGAATACATCAGAGTATTTCTGAGTCTAAAGCCTGAGCAACTTCCTTCCTTTCGTAATAATAGAACCACCTACTATCTTTACATTGCAAATCAATAACACAGAACCAAAAACTCTTTTTATGTATGTGAGCTCTCCCTACACAGGCACAGCTGTCAGCCTGCTGCAGCTCATGAGTCTCTTTCAGAGCTCTGTCTTCCCGTTGCTCGCTGAGCTGCTGGCAGCTCCGTTCTCTGCCGCAGAGCTGGCAGTGGAGGAGGGGGCGCCATTGGGCTGGAAACCCAACGAGGCCGAGTTGACGCAGTAGCGTTTTCCTGTGGGTCTCGGTCCGTCATCAAACAGGTGTCCCAGGTGAGCTCCACACTGAAACACAACGGGAATGATTCATTGACAGCTTTTTAGAAATTTTAGGAACACGTGCATTATCAACTTGTGATCCTGCAAAAATGATTGCCTTGCCATCCATGCAATTTACTGGGGAAAGTGGAGGCAATGTCCCCTGCCGTCTCTTTTCAATGTTTTGAGGTGCTTTTTGAACATGGGCAGGGATGGGGCAGAGCGGACGTGGAGTGGTAGACTGTTCCAGAGTGTGGGAGCATTGGCAGAGAAAGCCCTGTGCCCAAAAGTCTGCAACCTGGTGCGCGGGTGCAGGTCCTTGTCAGAGGACCGCAGGGAACGTGACTGAGTGTAGGGGTGGAGGAGATCTGTGAGGTATTGTGGTGAGAGTCTGTTGGGAGGATGGGAGTGATATGCTGCCAGGGCTTTTTTCTTTGTTCTATCCGGAATGTGCACTTGCACACATTTGATTGGCAGACACAATACGTTGCTAGACAACATTTTTTTGTGGCAAAAAAAAGTTGAGCCAGATTCTGGTTTTTGGCAGTTGAATTCAACGGGGATTTGTTTACGTACGCAGGGCTAATGTGGGTCCTAACACGATCCTTTGCCCTGGAACGGTCTTGCCAAATGTGTGCTGAGATGGGTGAGAACTGTGATGTGACAGGAAGCTGTGGAAAGTGGAATATAGCACTGGGCACAGGGGGCAGACTTTAATGAATCCAGAAGATCCACATCTGGTGAAAGGGACACGCCATGGCAGGGTATGATAGGCTGTGACACTTGTCAGTTAAATAAACATACTGTAAAATATGACACCCTTTAAGCCTCAAAGACACACAAGAGAAGTCAAACTAAAACCAAAATATTTAGATATAGAACAGAGTTTATTTCATATTCATTGATTACAAGTATTTCATTGTTTCTGGTTCTATTTTTGTTTCAAGTACTGTGTCATTTCTCTTTGACTAGTGGTTTTCTGTGACTAGTTTTTTTTCTGTGCGTCTGTTTAAAAACTGCGAGAAAGCGGCTGTGCATTTGATTTTATTCTCATTTTATTCTCACAGCCACTTTGTGCTAAAGGATTAAACAACAGATGTGGTTCTGGTGTAATGCAGTGTTTCTAGTGTACCTGGCTGCAGGTGATCTCCACTCTGTGCATCCCATAGGAGAAATCATCTGAGACTGTGACGGACTCTTCCTTCACAAGGTCAAAGAAGGACGGCCAACCTGAACACATGAGGGCATCATGTTAGGAAGGGGGAGGAGGGCACACAGGTGGAGGGACATGCAAAGGACAGAACTGGTCGTACTGTGTGTCTGAGGTGAGCTGGTGCTAGCTTTGAAGACAAAATCAAAACCTATCGATTGGTCGGTCCAGCACTAGGGTGGCCGAGACGGTTCAACACAATTACAAAAAGCTACAACACAAACGCAAAAGCTACAACAAATACATAAGCGACAACAGAAGTGAGCGTGTTGTTGACAAACGGAGCCGGTGGATGAGCAGGAGGAAAGTTCTTGTTTGAGAAGTAAGTGAAACATGGTTCCTTGCTAATTCTGATTACTGTCGCTGCTCAATATCTTGGTATTTTCATATGCATGAACTCTGCCATTTAGGCTACAAAGCTACAGCTATAACGTTACCTAAATGGCGCCCAGCTCCTTAACGCGGGAGTGCTACATTTAAAGTCTATAGTTTGTCAGGTTTAGTGAAGCTGTTTAAATCACACAACCCCAAACCAGAATTTTTTTTTACGTATATAAAGACAAAGCCAATCATTTTATACAGTACGTTCAAAAAAATTAATTTCAGGCTTCGGAGATGCGACTTGCTCTGGCTGAAATAGCCCCGGCTTATAAAGATAGCGGAGCAGAGAAAAGACCTGCAGGTGAAAAAACTGGCCTAGTGGGTTACCTAGTGAGTTACCTCAAGAACAGCCTTTTTCCATCTTCGTAACATTGCCAAAATTAGGAATATCCTGTCTCAAAACGATGCTAAAAAACTAGTCCATGCATTCGTTACTTCTAGACTAGACTACTGTAATTCCTTACTATCAGGTTGCTCAAATAAGTCCCTTAAGACTCTCCAGCTGATCCAGAATGCTGCAGCGCGTGTTCTGACGAGAACTAAGAAAAGAGATCATATTTCTCCTGTATTAGCTTCTCTGCATTGGCTTCCTGTGAAATCTAGGATCGATTTTAAAATCCTCCTCCTGACCTACAAAGCTCTAAATGGTCAAGCACCATCCTATCTAGAACAGCTCTTAGTACCTTATTGTCCTAATAGAGCACTACGCTCCCAGAATGCAGAGTTTCTTGTGGTTCCTAGAGTCTCTAAAAGTAGACTGGGGGCCAGAGCCTTCAGCTATCAGGCTCCTCTCCTGTGGAACCAGCTCCCAGTCTGGGTTCGGGGGGCAGACACCGTCACCACATTTAAGAGTAAACTGAAAACTCTCCTCTTTGATAAAGCTTATAGTTAGGGAGTGAGGAGTTGCAGCGTCCGCCTAACCCGGCCCACCTGCTTCTCTTCGTAGTCATCAGATTTATTTATCATATAATCAATAATATAGCGAGAGTAGAGGGAGGCAGGCCAGTACAGCCCGATCCGGCAGGGGAGAGTTCAAGCCCAATCCGGCACCTCTCTCTAAGCTAACCTGCCTCTCTTAGTTATGCCATTATAATTCTAGACTACCGGGGAAGTTCCTTCCTTCCTGTGACACACTGAGCTGCTCTCTCATCTCTGTTTTCACTTGTTTCCTTTTGTATGCATCCTGTCCCAGAACTGCTTGTTACTAACCTAGCTCTGGGGAGTTTACTCCCCGGAGTCTTTATGTTTCTTCTTCGCAGAGCTATGCTCTGCAATTCCCTGCAATGCACGGCCGCGTCGTGCTGCGTCCTGCTGCAGCCGCCGCACCCACCCATGCTCTGCAGCGCCACGTTTCATCCTGCAACGCCCTGCTGTGATGTTCATACGCACAGAGTAGTCAGGATCCGGTATAGGAGACTGCACTACTCAGTATGACACGATGTGCCCTGCTATAACATGAACTACAACGGCTACCTTCGAAGTCACTATTCCATTGTCTTTATTGTGACTATTATTTGCCACTGTTCATCACACCCCCAACCGGCCCCGCCAGACACCGCCTACCAAGAGTCTGGGTCTGCCGAGGTTTCTTCCTAAAAGGGAGTTTTTCCTTGCCACTGTCGCAATAGCCACTGCTAATGCTTGCTCTTGAGGGAATTACTGTAATTGTTGGGGCTTTGGAAATTATAGAGTGGTCTAGACCTACTCTATCTGTAAAGTGTCTCGAGATAACTCTTGTTCTGATTTGATACTATAAATAAAATTGAATTGAATTACAGTGGTTCAACTTACCCGATCCCGAGTCAAATTTAGTGTTGGAGCTAGAACAGGAAACAAAAATATTAATTAGAAAAAGTTTGTTCATTACAGTGTTTAACAAAAATAAAGTACGGACTCATCTTTCTTACATTACTCTTTAATATTGTAGTGGAGCGTCATGGCTCCCAACATCTGACACACACACACACACACACACACACACACACACACACACACACACACACACACACACACACACACACACAAAAAAACACAAAACAAAAAAAAACACACAAACACTCACCTGAACAGCAGGGCCCCGCAGACAACACAAGTGTAGGTCCCCTCATCTTTATGATGGGTGAACCCTCCAGTGAAGGCACTGTGGAAAGTGGCTGTATTAGTCACACTGAATGGCCCAACATGATGAACAGATAAGTTATTGTTTAGGGAGCAACCTTATGATTATTTTTTTATTTTTTATTAATTTGCTTGGTGTGATTGATTCTTCAGCTGACAGCATGGTAAGCAGTCAGGCAGGAGACGCTCCGTGCTGAGCAAGGATTTTGTATCTGAATCACGACCAGGACTCACATTTTTCATATCTTCGTTCATTATTCTTGACGCGACAATATCCCAATTTCACAGTCAAAGACTTCACGTAGGCTGTTAAAAGAAGTGATTGTCGGGGCGTCTGCTCATAATTGTAGGTAAGGTGTACTTAAGAAAATACATCAGTAATAATTTGTGTGTGTGTGTGTGTGTGTGTGTGTGTTATGGCATGCAAGATTAAATGAAATGAGAATATTCAATGAAATTCTGAAAACAAGTAAATTAAAAGTTGAGAAGTGTCCCTGGATATTTTCATGATATTCCTTTCCCTAATAAACTGGGGTTGTGGATTGTCACGATAAGCGTAAAAACACTGCCAAACAGGTTTTGTATTAAAAGGTGCTGTAGGTAGGATTGTGAAGATCCAGGACTTAGCCAACAAATTCGAACATCGACAACTTCTCAGTCCCTCCCCCACCTTTCCGCCAAAGCCCAAAACGGTCTCCTAAGCCCCTCCCCCCACAAGGGAGAATGAATGTGTGTGCCTGAGCAGTGATTACCATGCAGTTAGACACCCCCCTGGCCCTGATTGGTGCATCTGAACAGGGAGCGGTGGATTTTTGCAAATCACACTACAGGAGCTGGACTTTTTTTTTTTTTAAATGACCTGCTTCATGTAGTTCTACTGGAACATAGGGTCAGTTTCAGCAAATATGACAGATAGTTTTATAAGGCTTACCTACTGCACCTTTAAATAGTGCAAAAGTTCATAATATGACTCGTTAATTTATGAAACTTTGAGGAAAATGACATATAACTTGATGTGTAAGTGCTTATGGTGAGCAGGTGGTTCCAGCGCCTCGTCCCACCTCTCCGTTCCTCTCTCCTGGGTAACATGGTACTGCGTAGGTGTGAGCCGCTTCTTCAGCTCCTCCTGAGGGAAGCTCACTGGCCAGGTCTTCTTAGTCCTACATGCTCCTGATGGGTGGGGGGGGGAGCAGGGAGGACAAAAAATATTAACTATGCAGGTTTTCTGATGCCGATTCCTCCGTCTCAACGTCATGCTTAGTCATACAATAGAAATAAAAGCAGGGTGGCTGAAAAAAGTGAGCTCAGAGACAGCTGATGCAGTGGTGCTGCTCGTCATATTTAATTGACGTCGCCTCGACTCCTCTCTCCTCGAGGCTCTTCATCGACTCCTCTGCTCACATATCCCGTGGGCGGGATGAAGATGCGAGGAGAGGAATCGGGGATGCACAAACTGGGAATTGGGAAAGGGCTATTGTATTTGGTTTTTATTTATGTTTTACACAACTTGATTGTAATTGGGGTTTGTAATATTATATTCATCAAAAGGCTCATAAGAAGAAGGGCTCTGTATCTATGAATGAACTGTACGAGAGAAGTGATGGTCGTTCTGTGTATCCGTGTGTGTGTGTGTGTGTGTGTGTGTGTGTGTGTGTGTGTGTGTGTGTGTGTGTGTGTGTGTGTGTGTGTGTGTGTCTCAGCTGTTCTGGATAAACTGGATAGTTGTTCAGGTTCTTTTTAGCATATTTTTTTTCTGACATGATAAGCAGTAGTGAAATGTAACTAAAGTACATTTACCCAAGATGTACTTAAGTACAAATTTGAGGTAATTGTACTTTACTTGAGTCTTTTTCTTTTCATGCCACTTTCTACTTCTACTCCGCTACATTTCAGAAAGAAATACTGCACTTTCTACTCCACTACATTCATCTGTTACAGCTTTAGTTACACATTAAGATTTTTGCACATAAAAACACATGTAGTTTATGAAATACCATATTTTATTATAAATTAAACTACCCAACAATATAACGGCCTACAAGTCCTGTCCTGATGATACTTACATACTTTTACTTACGTAACATTTTCAATGCAAGACTTTTAGTTGTAAGAGTACTTTCACAGTGTGGTATTAGTACTTTTACTTAAGTAAAAGGATCTGAATACTTCTTCCAACACTGATAAGCAGATCTTAAGGTAGTGCTGCTGCTTTAATACCCTGCTCGGATACGTTTTGACCTCAGATATGAAAGAATCATCACTGCGTCATCATACACTACTTCAGCATAACTGACGCTTGTTGTGCACGGCTAAACATACGTTTCGTTTTAATCCCAAAAGAAAAAACACAAAAAGAACCAATGTGCAATAAAACATTGAACATTAAAACACTGAGTGTCAAGTTAAAACCAAACCACAACAACCAGTGCATGCAAGCTGCAGGGAAGCAAAGCGTGAATCATTTGATTATTCTGTTAGCGTTTCAACATTCAGCTGTGTGACAGCAGCGGGTGATTAGAGCTACAAACTCAACAGACGCTGAACTCAAAAGGAATAGGAGGATTATAAACCATTAAAAAAAAAAACTTTTTTGACCACCCATGGCACAAATTGTTGTATCTTACACCAGCACGTCAGGAGTGTGTGGGTGGTGACACAGAGATGGGCCCATGCTGATGTAAACAAAGTAGTTTCAAAAAGCCTTTGTGGATTTCTATGTGAGGCCTTAACGACATTTTACATTGGAAATTCCACGGTGTGACTGTAGTCTCTTTATGTCTTGAATATCTGGAAGCTCTTATACCTCTTACAAGTTAGGTTTTAAGTTTTGTACCTCTGGCAAATTACATTATAACACGCGTACAGTACAAATGTCAGCTGTTTAATGTCTACAGATGGCATGGTTTTATTTCAGTTAGCCTTATAGCTGGTTTGATTTGCATTGAGAGATGATTTTATGCCAATCTCTAGGTATGGTAAAGGGTATGTGATGGTGTGGGGGGCTATTTTAATTCCAAAGGCCAAGGGAACTTTATCAGGATGCATAGTATCCTGGATCCATGAAATAACTGTCCTTTAAAAATAAAAATCTGCCTGCCTCTATGGGAATTTAACATAGGGGTGTACTTACTTATGCCCCCTGTATTTTAAGGAAGAACATTTGTTTTATTTACGACACATTATTCATTCACAAAGAAAATTGGTGTCCTTAAAAGGTTGAATTTTTCCTAATTTTTCTAATTAATTTAATTAATTAATTAATCAGTGTCTGTATAGCTTCCTGGAGCACAATCCATTCCTTAAAACTGCAGACGGTCAACCACAAAAGGAATTAAATGTGCAATCAAGACTGGGGTCTGCAGGGCTCTAGAGTGCGACCAATTTGGTCGCAAATGCAACCAAAATTTGTAAGGGTGCAATTAAGATGTTTCCTAGGTTGCACCGGTGCACCTAACAGTCCTCGCATCCGCTGCCACTCCACGAACGAAGCGATGTCGTTTATATGGATATGGTTGAATGTTGTGTCACATGACCCACTCCTTCTGTAAAGCCGTGCCTGTGTTTGGATCTCTCCTCCTTGCAGCCCCCCCCCATTCACTCACGGCTCCACTGCAACATGGAGAGACACAGCGCCGCCGGTCCACATGCTGACATTTGTCTACAGTTTTCATTGTTATTAACACAGCTGTATATTGTTAAGTATGAGAGGGAAACCTGTATTGGTACCAGTGTTTCCGCTGGTAACTCTCTGTTATTGCGGCCGCCACGGCGAAAAACACATTATTAAACTAACTTCAGTTGGTTGAGTAATAGCGTGTAAGACGGAGCATGCTGGATCAAAGTTCATAAAAATGCAGCGCAGTGACGATACAGACATTTCATAGCCTACACAAGACGTCGACGATGACCTGCCAAAGCGCATTCGACCCGTGCTGGACCCATTCATAATGAGTCAGCCGTCACAGGTCGGAGTCGAACCTCTATATATATACCAACTGAGCTATCTGGGCGTCCTCTTTCTCTTTTAATCAGTCTGTTGTTGTTGTTGTTGAAAACAAGTGAAGGAGCTTTCTCCTTCACTTCCTAGGCTATTTCAGATAACTTTCAATTAATTTAATGTGTTGCAGCTGTATATTTTCAAACTGTCTTTGCATTTTATTTAAATCACAATCCATTTTAATAAAAGAGCTTGTGAAAAGTGGCTTTGACTTAAAACTGAACATTTAGCCCACTTTGTAAAAAAATACAGAGATATATATCGTGTATCGCCATTCAGCGCGAATGGCGACACAAGGAAAAATTTGGGTGCACCTAAATTTTTTGCTGGTGCACCTAAATAAAAAAGTTAGGTGCACCAGTGCAACCAAGGCAAAAAGTTAGTCTGGAGCCCTGGTCTATCCGGCCGACTAGCTCCCAGGTTTTAAGGTCAGCTTGAGTCAGCATCGATAATCTCCACCCAAGCTGCGATTGGACAGTTGACTGTTTTTCATTTTGGCATGGACAACGCATCTCCATCTCAGGAAAGAAAAGGCTTTACTTTTTTTCTCATTTCTTATAATCTATATTATATTAATAATAGGGTTATTAGTATAAAATAAAACTAGAAATTTAAAATTAGGCATCATCTGAATCTGGTGGTCTAATTTGGGAGCTCTTAAGTATCGTTCACTGCAAAGATTTGATTGGTATTCCCTAAGAGAACCGATCAAATGTAAGAAAAGAACTAAAAGCAGCTCACATCATTCTGAACACACGTTGACTAGGACAGTAAAGACATGCCAGGTGTTAAGGCTTTAGAGAGGCAGAGCACAGCAGGCACACAGCACCCAGTCAGTGGACCTGAGGGAAGACTGCAGGGCCTCAGAGCTACAGGCTGGCTCTTGGTTATTAGATGCAGGAGATTGAAGCCCGACATGGCTGCTGGAGAGAGGTGCTCCTCCCACCAGTAGAACCAAACACTTCACAGCAGGGCTACAACCAAGGACTAGGCTGGATGAAAGGGTGGGGGAGGGGGGAGGCAGACAGGGAGAAACAACACAGATCAAGATACTGAACAGCATTAAAAGACAAGTGGAATAAAGGCGCTGGATCAGGATCTGTTTGGGATTCCCACTGATAATGCAGAGTTTGAAGGCATGAGGAAGGAACATGGACACACACCTAGAAAAACTAAAAACATGAATTAATACCTTATCCTGCACTTATGACCAATTTCTTCATTACAAAAATTAGAATTAATCAAATGAAATTCATACATGACCCAACTTTAACATTAGGTATCTATCTAATAAATCGGGGAACCCGTGTGTGTGTGTGTGTGTGTGTGTGTGTGTGTGTGTGTCTACACACGTCTTTGAAATATCTCATGAACCGTTTATTTTGGATATCGGATATTAAAGGGGTGATAGAATGCAAAACTGATTTTACCTTGTCATAGTTGAATAATGACAGTTTAGTGGGTAACTAGGACATACTTAGAACCTCTAAATCCCATTGACACCTCTTTTCTCTGCAAATCTCACTATTTGAAACTGCCTCTGAAAACGGGCGAATCTCAACAAGCCCCATAGCTGACGTCAACTATTGCGGCTCCTCCTCATTTGGCTCTAGTCTGTGTTTGTCACGCCCCAACATTTGCATAGGCTACACAACTGACCTGAGATCAGTTAGTCTTCTGACTCTAGGGCCCTGTTTACACGATGACGCTCTCGGGTGAAAACGAAAAAATATTTTATCGGATGTGCCTTTCTTTATACGCCGACGGCGTTTTTGGGGCTTAAAAACGCAAAAAAGTGAAACCACCCTCCAGAGTGGAAATCTTAAAAACGCTCCACCGTCGCGTTACCGTCTAAAGGGTAAAAACGCACAAGTCTGAAGACAGCGGTGTGGAGAGAGACGAGAAAAAGGCGTTACGGAGTAGGCTACAGAAATTAGGCTCCTGTTAGAATTTCAATGTAATGGCTCAATATTTAAATGATTTCAACAATGTGGATAAGGTTGTTATAGTTCGATGATGATATGTAGGCTATTCGTTTGAGCCAGAGCAGGCGACAACGTTACGGATGAAGAGAGAGAGAGAGCGAGCGGCAGCGGTCAGCAGGCAGAGGGCAGAGGTCAGCGGGCAGAGGAGGGTCTGCTTCAGCCTCCTCTGCCCGCTGCCTCTCACTCTCAAGCAGCGGCTGAAGGGCCGCGAGGCTCAGGGTATTGGTAGTGCTCCCGTGGGTGCTGTGTTGTGGCTTATCACGGTCAATTGTGCCGGTCATCATCAGACAAACATGCAACTCCACCTCCTCGTCTTTCCAGACGAGCTTTTGTTGTTCGCTTCGGCATGTTTTGGTTTCGCGCTACTAAGGAGAGAAGTAGAATGAATGTTCTATACTGTCTATGGTTCTACGCAGGTGGGTGCCTTGGTGGTGTTGTGTGGCAGTGCCACCTAGTCACCTGGAGTGCATACTACATCGAATTTCACACACTTTTGCGTCACCATATGCACGCAGATTTCCCCTCCATAACACTCGTCTAAACGCAGAATAAAAAGTGATAACGCAACACCACTTTTGCGTTTTCTCTTCAGATCGTTTCCGTGTAAACATAGCCTAGGTCGTGCAGATCTCAGAAATTATACAGTATTTCATCTGTTGTTCATCTGCTATTTTACCATTCAATTCACTTCTGAGACTTTTTTTATGCGAGAAATCAACAACGTAGAGGTCAAATATGGGCCGTTTTACAAAAATGTATATCTAATTGCAAATTTTGTCCGACTGTGTGTCGGAGTTCAGCTGCCGGTGCTGCCTGTGTTGCTGCCTCGCCGCCTGGCCTGCCTTCCTTCACTGACCCCGGCCTGCTGTGAGCTCGATTGAGCTCCGTCAAGGCTGGCAGCCCACGGCACTTTATACCCGCGCAAAGTCACTGCTTTGTGGCTGAATGACTACTAAACGCCGCTGCCCTGACAGAGCTCCAGGGCCTGCAGTTCCCCTCTTCCTAATGCCAGGTGTGTGTGAGCGAGAGTGCGGTCAGCGAGCTTGTTACGCCAGCAATCTGTTACCACAGGTTCTAGTTAATCTTTTAATGTGTGTAATTATAATGTGTTGAGTTATTTAAACAAACGATCGGGGAAATAAACGCCGCTTGTCTGCGAGTCTCATTGATAGAGCCTGCAGCTGGATGTAGCTCTATCAATGAGAGCTAGCTAGCCTCCTCTTAGAATTCCTCTGGAATTCACAAAAATCCATTAACTTGAAATCGGACACCGTTGTTAGCTTTATAAAACCCTTAGGTAGATGTTGTATACGTGGCGTGACGAAATTCAAACTGTAAATATAATCGAATTACGCCGAAAATTACTATCCGTGATTTGTAGCTACATAGCTAATTAGGATTGAAGGGACAGTTGCAGCTAACGAAACACCTACTCTCCACAAATATTCATTAACTTGAAATCGGACACCGTTGTTAGCTTTATAAGACATTTAGTTAGATGTTGTATAAGTGGCGTGACATGTGTGTAACATGAGGTAACAGATTGCTGGTGTAACAAGCTCGCTGGCCGCGCTCTCACTCTCACACACGGGCCATTTAGCTAGCAGGAAGAGGGGAGTTGCAGGCCCTGGAGCTCTGTCAGGGCAGCGGTGTTGGTAGTCCCTGCTGTGGGCTGCCAGCCGTGACGGAGCTCCAAGTACCTCATAGAAGGCCGGGGTCTGTGAAGGAAGGCAGGCCGGGCGGCGAGGCAGTCTTACCAAATTTGCAATTAGCCATCAATTTTCGTAAAACGGCCCATATTTGAGCTTTATATAGTTGATTTCTCGCTTAAAAAAGTCTCAGAAGTGAATTTAATAACGAAATAGCCCGACAAACAATTTTGCAGTGTCTGAAATATGAGACCTGCTGTCCAGTCTCCCATATGTTTCTATGTAGTTTGCTCAAACCAATCAGCGCGTAGCTCATTTGGAACATTAGGAGACCTTAAGGAACAGTGTAAAATACCCTAAATAATCATTCTATCACCCCTTTAAAAAAATGTGAATAAAACCAAACAGCTGAACAATAAAGACTAAACACTGCCATCAGTCAAATGTCCGATTACTCCACATTGTCATTGTGATAAAATTCTGACTCTGCCACATTCTCTGTCAGGTAAATGTAGTAGTACAATGTTTTCCTCTGATAGAAGTACACTGTAAGTCAGTAGTAGGCTATACAGTACAGTGGAGTTGCATATTAAGTGCTTTGGGGTCTTTCTGTAAGTAATTCTGTAGTACAATTTGGTTCTGGAGAATGCTACAAAAAAACACCATCACAAGCGAAAGCAATCGGCCCGTTCCAAACGGGGACATTTTAAAAGGGGGACTCATAATATGATACAATACGCACTAAAATGATCAAAAGCATTACTATTTTTGAACCTTCACTGTGCAGAACGATGCATGAGTTTGAGCTTGAAGAAGGCTGTGTTGCCATTCATTGAGAATGTTGCACTGTGCTCACCTTGAATATGGCTTTAAGATGTGGATGTGGGAGCAGGACTTTGTGACATTAAAACTAGTTTGTAAGTGGGCTCTGTGCAGGCCAGTAAGCTTCCTTCAAAGACAGAGAGAAACGCTACAGTCACACCAGGACATGTTGACACCAAAGCTAACAGGTTACTCTACCTAGAAGAGCAGCAGGCAGTGCAGGGTGGCAGACTGAGTTGCTGCCTTGCGCAAGGGCGCGATGCAGGGCCACGAAAAGTCCACGTCTGAGGAGGACAGCCATGAGAAACACAGTCACACTGAAGTGAGACAGAGAGACAAAGAGAGGAGAAAGAAAGCGAAGCACAGCGGTTGAATTATTTTCTAAGCCCAAAAATATTTATTGACCGTTCATGATTGGGATTTAGGACTTAAAAACATACTGAGGTACATCTGCCCATATCTGTAGATAAATATATTCTGACTACAGCTACAAAGATTAATAAGTGAATCGAATAGTTGAACAGTCTGATCATCGCCAGAGGTTGAAGTACAGTCCCTGACAAAAGTCTTGTCGCTTGTGTACAGATTGACCTGAAGTGCCGCTGAAATATATTTCTAATCAAGATGTTTTTACAAGAAATGGCTCATTTTAATCCCAACAGCTTTATTAATAATGTTTCAGTGCAAAACGAAACTGTCAAAACAGTATTCTAATATTCACAGCTTGGTAAAGCCCATTGAGTCAATTTTTGCAAAGACATAAATGTTGTCGCCTTGTCATATGAGCTTCACCTGTGACTAATAATGGATCAATTAGGTCTCAGGTGTGTATAAAAACAACCCCAGTACACTAGACCTTCACATCAACTGCAACTAGACCTCTGCAAACATGCCTAAGATTCACCCTGAGACTAAAGTTTTGATTATCAAGAGGCTGAAGACCAGATCCACTGCTGATGTGGCAGACACCTTCAATGTGTCTCAGCGTCAAGTACAGAGGATAAAAAAACATTTGAAGACACTGGAGACGTTTTTGACAAGCCCAGGTCAGGCAGACCCCCCAAGACAACTGTTCGAGAGGACCGTTTTGTTGTTCCGGAAAATCCAAGGCCAGCCCATTTGCCACTGCAGCAGAGCTCCACGAGACCTGGTCACCTGAAGTCCCTGTGTCAACCAGAACAGTTTGTCGGATTCTGTCTCGAAATGGCCTCCATGGTCGAATCAGTGCCCAGAAGCCAGCACTAAACAAAAGACAATTGAAAAACCGTGTGGCATTTGCCAAGGCCCACAGCCTGCTAAAAGGATGGACGCTGGAAAAGTGGAAGAAGGTGGATTTTTCAGATGAATCTTCTGTTGAATTACACCACAGTCGCCGCAAATATTGCAGGAGACCTACTGGAGCCCGCATGGATCCGAGATTCACCCAGAAAACAGTGAAGTTTGGTGGCGGAAAAATCATGGTCTGGGGTTACATCCAGTATGGGGGTGTGCGAGAGATCTGCAGGGTGGAAGGCAACATCAATAGTCTAAAATACCGAGAAATCTTAGCTACCTCTTATATTCACAACCATAAAAGAGGCCAAATCCTGCAGCAGGACGGTGCTCCATTGCATACTTCCATCTCCACATCAAAGTTCCTCAAGGCGAAGAAGGCCAAGGTGCTCCAGGATTGGCCAGCCCAGTCACCAGACATGAACATCATTGAGCATATGTGGGGGTAGGATGAAAGAGGAAGCATGGAAGACGAAACCAAAGAATATTGATGAACTCTGGGAGGCATGCAAGACTGCTTTCTTTGCTATTCCTGATGACTTCATCAATAAATTGTATGAATCCTTGCCAAACCACATGGATGCAGTCCTTCAAGCTCATGGAAGTCATACAAGATATTAAATTTGGATCTCACAGCACAACTACTTAATTTGCTGACATACTTTTGTATTTGCAGTAAATTTGTTCAATTTCTGTATAGGCGTCAAAACTTTTGTCTTACCAAAACTTGACCTGTCTTGATTAAATGATAAATCTTTTTTCAGTGAAACAAATTTATTTCAGTGCATTAAACATCATTTGGGAGGGTTTTAGCTTTTCATATGAGCTATTTCTAACACCAATTGATTAATTAAAAGTCAGGTTAATAGCAGGTGTTTCTACAAAATAGATAAGCAACAAGACTTTTGTCAGGGACTGTATATTGAATCTCTCTGGATCTATTCTTTGTGGCATCATGAGAAAAGATCCTCTAAAGCGTTCACATAATGGACAGACAGCCAAAATCCATGAGGAAAATCTCACTCTGTTTGAGAAGGGTGCTTTGGGATAAAATGCTCTACAAAGACAGCCTTATATAGCAGTGTTTTCAGCAGTGTGTGACTAATATTAACCAGCAGGAAAACAGTATTCTACCAGTGTTTACCATAATACTGTACACTGCATTAACACTTTATTATATACACTGTACCATAGGCCTATGCAGTCAATACAAAGTCCTGCTATAAATCTACCTTCATCATCGATCATTTTTCTTGACATTATGGTCAAATGTTAACCTGGAGTAAACATGCTATCTGAATCTGAAGGTTTTGTATTAATAATCATAAATGAAAGGCTGTGTTCCAACAGCACTGTATTTAATAATGGGGCTGCATACTAAGTTTGCTAGCTCTGCCTACCTATATTTTTTAATTATTTTTGGGGCATTTTAGGCACTTAGTTAACAGGACAGCTGAGGACAAGTAAAGGGCCACGGGTTGGAATCGAACCTACAGCCGCTGCGGTAAAGACTAAAGCCTGTGTAAATGGGGCGCACGCTCAACGTGGTGAGCTACCAAGGCATCACTGCTGTCCATACTCATTAAGGGTGTCACAATTTTGATTTTAATTCGAAATCGACCGAAATTAAGTCACAATCTCGAACTTTGAATTAAAAAAGGGAATCGTCGATGCTGCCACGGCCCCATGTCACGTCCGGTCGGCTTGCCAAGCGGGAAAAAGAAAAAGCGTGTCCGCGCTATTTTCGCACATGTAGGGAACCTCGTGAATTAACCTGCATCATGTCAGCTGTTTGGACATTCTTCAGCGTGTGTGTAGAAGATAACAAGTTTGCAATATAGAACACCTGCAAGGAGAAAGTAGGGCGTGGAGGGATGACACCAAAAACCAAAATCACATTTGTTTTGTTGGATACTGGATATGAAAAGAAAGATATGGTTCTAACATTGCTCTTTAGATGGGTGTGAATTTCCCACACCAGGAGTAATTTATATAGTTCTATTTTATAGTGATCCATTATCTGTTCAAAACATTTTCTATGTTCTGTGCAAAATGTTCTGTTAAAGAAAAGATAGAAAATAAATATTTGTCTGTAAAGTGGTTAGAAAAAATGAAAATCGGAATCGGCTAAAAATCTGTATCGGCTGGCATAACTCAAAGAAAATCGGATATCGGAACCGGCCTAGAAAGTTGTCATCTGTGCATCTCTAGCTGGGACAGACGCCTTATTTCTTCAGGCTAACTATAATAGCTTTAGCCAGGCAGGGAGCAGCTTTCTGCGGTGACAAATGGCCCGGGAGATGTCGTGGTAACGTTGCATTAATCAGGTGATTTAGTTCATGTTGCAGAGAACAGAGATGCTGTATTTTCAATTTTATAGCTGATTGGGGTACTTATTGTTTACGGTTTACATCTTACTTTACACACTTCAGGCTGCTGCAGCTAGTTCAGGGGAGAGACTGTATGACACTAGGTGGTACAGCCTGAGAAACTGCCTTCTGCATTTTTGTTTTGCTTTTCCCTCCATTGTACTGAACCGAACCGTGATGTCTGAACTGAGGTATGAACCGAACTGTGACTTCTGTGTATCATTCCACCCCTTTTTAATTATTTAAAACCCTTTTTCATTATTTAAAAAGTATTAAAAAGCCCTTTTTAATTATTTAAAACCTGTTTTAACATTCTGTGTTTACATCAGTTTCCCACCCTTTTCTGCTGTCTTGCAAGCAAATCAATTTGACTTTGCCGTCAGTTCTGTCCACTGGGGGAAGAAGCGGACCAATATTTTCAGGTTTTTACTTTCTCCACTCTCTGTATTCGGCTCTGTGCACTGCTATGTAATTCTGCTGCCCATTAGCTCTGCTGCAGAATGAGGTCAGCCAAACCACTCTGTACCAAACAATGAAAATATATTCTGGTGCTGGCAGGAGCACAACAACTAAAGCCAGGAGGGGCCACAGTGCTTTGGTCTTTTATCACTGAACTACAATTAGCCTACAACTAGAAGGACACTTGGAGAGCGAGGAACTCTGGCAAGGCAAGGCTATCACCACGTTATATATGCTTCCTCTAGGCAATATTATTAGGAAACATTCCATTAACTTCCACTGTTATGCAGATGATACCCAATTATACCTATCAATCAAGCCAGACGAAACTAGTCAGTTAGTTAAACTTCAAGCATGCATTAAGGACATAAAATCCTGTATGACCTATCTGTAGCTTGATCTTTAGATAATGAGCTTCAGAGGTGTTTAGGGCAGCACAATAACCTCGGTTTTGTCTGAGTTTAACATCAGGAAATTGTAGGTCATCCAGGATTTTATGTCCTTAATGCATGCTTGAAGTTTAGCTAACTGACTGGTTTCATCTGGCTTGATTGATAGTTGTAATTTGGTATCATCTGCATTAGGGGTGCACCGATCCGACTTTTTCAGTCCCGATACCGATGCCAGGGCTTTGTGTATCTGTTGATACCCGATACCGATCCGATACCGTTGCTGAATTAATAATAAACTGTATACCTTCCACATCATACCTTCCTTCCACCATGTGGAAGACACTAAAGGCACCAGACCTTCCTAACTAAACATTACTTTCCTAACTAAGACAAAATAACATAGATGTAATGTATTGAATTCTTATTTATTTGTTATTAAAAAACAATTGTGCATTCAAATCGAAAATATAATGCAATCAAACTTCTTAAAATAAATTTAAATACATAATAATGGGCCATCAATAATGGGCCACCTTTATATAGGTTTATAATGGCTTATTCTACTGTCAGTAGGGTTGGGCATCGAGAACCGATTCCTAATCGGAATCGTTTCAAAAATTACGATTCCATCGGAATATTGTACTGTATTGGAATCGTTTTGGAATCGTTTGGAGGATTTGGTTTCAAATCCGATCATCACTTCCCAATTTAACATGTGCAAGTTTTGGTTTCCGTAGTGGCCAGGTGCTTGTTGTGTTGCAGCCATGGAGCACAGTAAGCGGCGCTCTAGTGTGGCTTCATTTTACGTTGAAAAAGCTGTAAAACTGCAAACCACCATTGAATCAAAATAAAACTTTCCTCTTATTTGTGAAAATAGGCATGTGACCCGTTTCAACTCCACCCCTCAAAGAATCGGAATCGATAAGAACCGGAATCGAAAGGAAGAATCGGAATTGGAATCAGAATCGTTAATATCCAAACGATGCCCAACCCTAACTGTCAGGAGTACATAGAATATCACAAAAACATGTTAATGTCATCATGTTTACTTAAAGCTTTGATTAAGGGTTTGCTTGGCTCCACGACATTATACAATAACTTTGTATGAAGGGGAATCCATGAAACAGTTACAGAAGCTAAACTATTTGTATTGTGCAAACTGCAAAGTAGTAAAATAAACTCAAATCGAATGAATAGCCTACACATACAAACAACTTTAACACTGTTTCCCTTTCAAAACTAAATAGTTGTAAGCTAGTACTGTAACCACTACCTTGGCCACAGGTAAGTTAGGTTCTAGTAGTGTGGTTGTAGTGGGGGACTGAACGTAGCTCCGCTGTCAGCCTCCTTCGCTGTTTGAATAATGTTGGTAGGTTGGCGGACGTATTTCAGCGAGGCGAGACATCTTAAATCCAGAGTTTAATCATTGCTCTGAACCCATCTTTCTCAACGGTCTGTAGCGGGACCAGAGGTGGATTGCGTTCATAACGTTGCTCCGCTGCATGCTTGAAGTGACAGGTCTTTAACATTAGCACAGTAATGTTAACACGGCCGAGTAACGTTAGAGCGACGGGCAACAACAGTGGCTAAATTATGTCCGATTTGTTAGAAAGAAAAAACTTGGGAACAACAGACGGCTCCTCTCTTGAGCACACGTTGTTCTGGTGTATCTCCGGTCTTTCTTCATCCTCTAGCTAACTTTCTTCTCGGTTCTTGTGCAGTAGCGACCGTAGCCTCTCCCAGCTTAACAGACTGTTTCCTAATAATATTGCCTAGAGGAAGCATATATAAAAGGTGGTGATAGGGCTTGCAGAATACGGACCCGGAGCCAGTAAACAACAACAAATAGAATTGGCTGTAATGTTTTCCAAGTTGGATGTGAAAGAACAAGGTTTTCAAACGAGTTATAATTTAGTTTAGGTTGCCTTTCCCTTTCCTTTATTGTGTTATATCTTTTTTTGTGCACGTTATAGGTTAACAAAGTGAAAAAGCCCAAAGTCCACCCCAAAGGGACTTACCATCTCCAACAGAAAACACTGTTCACCAACTGCTCCAAACAGCTCTATTGTAGTCCAGCCTTTACTTCAGAGACAAACGTGGGTCACTTTGGAACACACTTTATAATGCTCGCCTAGCTGCTAGCATGGCACGCCCTCATACTCTGCTTCTGACTGGCTAGTAGTCCTTACCTAGGTACTGTCAGGGCACGCCCTCATACTCTGCTTCTGACTGGCTAGTAGTCCTTACCTAGGTACTGTCAGTTTCCGCTGCTAGTAGTCTTACCTGGTACTGTCAGGGCACCCTCATACTCTGCTTCTGACTGGCTAGTAGTCCTTACCTAGGTACTGTCAGGGCACGCCCTCATACTCTGCTTCTGACTGGCTAGTAGTCCTTACCTAGGTACTGTCAGGGCACGCCCTCATACTCTGCTTCTGACTGGCTAGTAGTCCTTACCTGTACTGTCAGGGCACGCCCTCGTACTCTGCTTCTGACTGGCTAGTAGTCCTTACCTAGGTACTGCGCATGTGCAACACACAACAAAGATAGAATAGAAGTGTGATGTCCCACTCTGTAGCTAAAACAGAGAGCTCAACACACAGAGTGAAAAGAGGAGCTGCAGCAATGGGCAGTTTGTACTGCAAAAATATGGTGTTTTTTGAAAATGAAACCATGTAAACCTATTCTGATATAACCTCTAAATACAATTATGAACCTGAAAATGAGCAAAATATGAGCACTTTAATGCCCTATCTTTAGTCCCGAGCCAGGCACGCAGCTGCTTTATTTAACCTGAATCACTAGTGCGCCATATTGAAACACAGGAATTGTTGTGGATATCTACCCTACAGGACAGGGAGCTCCATTCTGGCGCTGGTCTAATCAGCTTATACAGTACATGTAACGTTACCTTGTGAAATGCCAATTTTCATTAAGTTACAGTAACGTTACTACGTTGCGTTGCACTGCGTGTGTTCTATTTCCATTTTTTACGACAGTTTGCAATCCTTTCGGAAATTCATGCTGCCGTTTCAAATTCGTCTTTGACGTTTTAAGCTGCTACATTCCTCAGCAACAGAGAACTCACCAACATTCGCCCCATGTCGCGGTTTAAATGCTAACTTTGACTATCGTTCCCTTCATAACCGTAAGATAGTCCACAAAATACAAAAAACAAACAGCGCCATATCTTACCTGAGAAGAGCAGCAACAGGAAAGCAGCGGTGACAGAGAAGCGTTGTGTCGCCAGTGTTAATCTGCAGGTGTCCAAGGCTAACCCACCAAGGCTAACCCACCACAGCCTTCCCGTTGACCGACAGACTGTGTGTTTGTGTACGGTTGGAGTGCCTCAACATCTCCAATTATGGACAGGACCCTAGCCTCGTCACAGCATGATGTAACCGGACTACAACGTCTTCTTCAACAATAAATGACATGGAATTATATTATATATAACTTTAAAAGGACAAATAAGGACGCCATCCTGACTCCGAACATTTACAATGTCTAACAACCTCTTTAATGGAAATTCCATGCGCCCCTTTTTGTCATGTAATGTTTTCAAGGTGTTTGTGTATCTGTACTTGAATAATAAAGTTTTTTGAAGAAAAAAAAGTTAGCTTTTTTTCATCCACTGACTGAGCTAACAAACAAAAATGACTGAATTCTCAGAATTCTGACTTTATAACAGTTATAAATATCACAATATAAACTGACATTACGTTATAATATCAACGTAATGTCAGTGTAAATTGTGACATAATCATATACCATGCAAACATAATACTAAGTAAATTAAATTTAAATTATGATAAATACCAATCATAATCATAGTGTATTGTTGAAGGGCAAACATGTTTCTGGGAGAGGAGAGGTCACATGTAGATAGGAGGAGTTTGTCTGACTAGAACACTGGTTCCAAAAGTGGGGTCCGGAGACCCCCCAGGGGTCCTTTAGGGCAGTGTTTCTCAAACTATTTTTAATATTGTACCCCCTTTGAATTGCTTTTTTTAAGCCAAGTACCCCCTGACCAGCAGAAAACATTTTTGGTATAAAAAAAAAAAAAAAAAAAGAGTGTTTACAATTACAATACAGTATACAATTGCAGTGATAGATTCTCTAAACTACAACCTTTTTTAAAAAAAACAAAAGCATTTAAATGCTACATTTCAAATGTTTAGGATCCATCACTTATTTCATTCATTATTATAGTATCATTATTTTAGGAATTATGCATGACATATTTTCTGCATGTTGTTGTTTTCCTGCCTCTGGGACTACAGGTGAAAATGAGCATTTATGCTATAACCTGGCTCATTTACAGTCTTTACAGAAATGTTAGATTGTTCATTAATGTGCATTGTCCCGAATAAATAAATAAATAAAAAAAAATGCAAAGGATTGTGGATTGTGCAAAAATGTCATGTGACTCCTGCAGTCCTCTAAAGTACCCCTATGGGGACACATTGGTATTGGGTTTGAGGTGACTTTGCCTGGAACGCTACCAAGTCGTGAGTCGTGACTTGAAGTCGTAACTTACGGGCTAAAAATTGTGTCTGGAACGCAGCTTCCTGAGACAAAGCAAGCAGTGTGCGTGTTGCGTGACCCATCGTAGGGGTACTTAACATGTAAAAGTTTGGGACATACTGGACTAGAATACAAGAAAAAGATCACAGAGAGCCATTCAACAAGCTTTAGTGGGGTGGAAAAACTAGCCAGGGATGTTGGTGGACAGTTTTAACTGAGGTGGGCATTTAGGACTTACGCCTTTATTTTAAACCTCCTGTTGTCCATTTTCAAAAAGTTTCTATATCAGAAATTTTTTTTTTTTCTTTCAACCATATTGTCAAAAATAAATACCGTAGATGGTTCCATACAACGCTCTTCACAAGTAAATAAATGATCAGTTCACTAATTTCATTGAATGTGGGTGTTTTATTCAATGTTATAGCATTTGGAGAATATAATTGATAAAATAGTTTAAAAAACTTTAAAAAAAGCTTCAAAAACGTTGAAAAGTGACAAATGTCGGGAAATGTGACAAAAATGTAAAAAAAAAGTGACAAAAACATTGAGGTAAAGTGACAAGTGTCCAAAAAGACGGCCAAAACGTTGTAATTTGGACCCAGAAAACCAAAAAAGTTGCACGGTCGACGGGAAGACAACACGAGGGTTAAAGCTTGAGAATTAAAATTGGGATTTTAATTAAAAACCTAAAACAGCCTCGACAGACGAATAACCGCTACGAACCCAGAAGACGGCAGAAGGCCGTTTCTACAATGTTTCTGCCCCGTGTGTGTACATTACACAACAGCACAACAAGAACCATTTTAAAAACTCCTAATAAACCTTTAATTTGAGCTGGGTTTTTTTGTACAATTGACAAATTACATTAAAACGTCTGGATCTTCTTAAATGTCTGTAGTATATTGTACACCTATCCCTCTGGCTAGAAGGTTAGGGATACTGGTCACTCCAAACAGCCAACGCAATAGAAATAAAGCTGCATGTAATAGACAGTTATATCAATGTACAGTGTTTACATAAAATACATCATAGGAAGAAAAAAAAAAAGGTGAAGCACAAGGCTGGAGAAGTGCCATCGCAATCGCACCAACATTTCCATTCCTCCTCATTCCAGTCAGTTGTGGGCTGAGACCATTCTGCTGGAGACGTACAAAAATAGATTACAGTGACGCACTATCGACTGGCTTATTTCAGAAAAGTGTTCACTTTATTTTGTCATTTTACACATCCTGACAATTGTCTGGAAGCGGATGTAAGGTCGATCCCCCAGGGAAAAAAAAAAAAAAAAAAAAGTTATGACACATATGTAACAGGTTTAGTGACATTAAAATAGTACATCACCACAGCTGATTTGTTTTTTAAAATAATAATAATAAATAGAGAAGCATTTGGTTTAATATCAAAGGAAACTGCTACAAAATACCAAATCTGAAAGATGTCAAACTCTACCAAAACTACATCTATGGCAGGCCTTGTTCCTCCCCTTAACAGTTAAAACATTTCTTAAATCCAGAACATTCTCAAGTAATGCAGTGCCAGTCTTAAGAAAAAAAAATAAAGCACAAATTTAAGGCACAGTTGGGTTGCCTGCCGCGAACTGTTGCAGCAGGTTTTGAACATTTGAAATGTGCATCATTTGTACAATTTCACACTGCAAATACGGAATCCAACTTTTAATTCACTGCATAAAAAAAATTAAATAAAAAAATACTGAAATTAGGTCTGGCAACTCCTGGATTTCTAGCAGGTTTTTTTGGAATACACAGGGTGCTGTTAAAAACACAGGCTATCAGGAATCCCTAAATTCAGTAGAGTCTTCTTAACAAGGGGGTGGGAATATTTGGGTTTGAGTGTTAAAAAAACAACAACATTCTCACAGTACTCCTTGTGACAAAAAGAGTGGTAGCATAATCCCAGGACGCTGATATGTTGACAGAGCAGTAGTGACAGCATCAGGGTGGATCACGAGCGGGAACATCAGCCTCTCCAAAAGGAAGACGAGCCGACTGTAAACTGGACCACAAGCCACCCTGAACCCTCTGTGTGTGTGTGTGTGTGTGTGTGTGTGTGTGTGTGTGTGTGTGTGTGTGTGTGTGTGTGTGTGTGTGTGTGTTCCTCTGGTCTGGTTGGCCTTTGTGCACAGAGAGGTGACCCCACACCCGCTGCGCTTGTTCAGCACAGGTTTGGAAATACGAGGGGACGCTGCGCCCACAGTGAAAACGACCCGACTTGAAAAGGAGGCGAATAATGAAACATAACGTGAAATAATAAGAAGAATAATTTGGGAATATATTGGATTACAATCTGGAGGGGAAAGCTTTCAGGGGGACTGTTAAAAAGGTACGCTCCCCGATTCTCGTTATATAACGCTCCGAAGCCGAGAGTGCCGAGAGTGTGGGAGCGCTTGCTGGATGCTAGAACCAAAAATGTTACCCTGTTCTGCGTTAGCGGTGCTGTCGCGACCCCTCGTGGAGCCTGGGATACAGCTGGAGTCTGTGGTACGTGAGCAGCGAGGAAAATAATAAAATGTGAGCTTACGGTTTGCTTTTAATACGGAGGATGTAATAAAGCTTGTGCCACCATTCACATGTATTTACAGCACGCCCTCTACAAGTCTGTTCATGCCTTCCTCACTTGACTAAATAATAATCATCAGAATAATAATAATAATAACAATAATAACAACAATAACAGGGAGTACATCGAAATTTCCGGGAAATCAACACCCACACTGTGTCGCATTGAGAGCTTACATCGAGGCATACTCTGATACATGCAGCCATTTCCATACGGTGCCCAAATCAACTCCATCCATGGCGTGAGACTGCGGAAGAGGAGGGAGGATGAAGTCTCTGCACACATCTTAAATATTCCAGAAGAGCTCCGCTTCCTTGTTCAAATCCATGACATTTTAATACAAAAGATTATTGAAAACAAACGCCGCGCCGCTCAACAACTTCTCTTGCGATCCTCCGTTGAAAAAAAGAAAACAAACAAAAAAAAGAAAAGAAAACCCAGCTCTCTCCCTTTGACCCAGACTCAAGTCTTCCCCGTTGTGAAGCAGTGAAGGAGCAGCAGCAGACTGGCGCGGCCATGCTGGGAGGGGCACAGAGAACAACGCTAAATCTAGAACGCCGGCGCTCGTCTCACGAGAAGCCCGACGAGTTGGCGGCGCCTCGGTGCTGCAGGCGGGGCGTAGTGTTTGTGGCGCTCGTGGTGCTCCCGGAGGCCTTCAGAGGGGTGCTGCAGGCCTGGGCCTGCGGGAAGCGCTGGTGGTAGCGGTCCAAACGCAGATACTTCACCGTCACCAGCTTACCTGTCCAAGGGGGGGGGGGAAAGGCAGCCGGTCACTGACCAATCGCCACAGGTCTCTTCCATACAATGGAGCTAAACATCACACATCAACAGTCCCTCCCCAGCACCTTCTACTGCTGTTTCAACATAGAATGATTATTCCTCACATTGTATCTGATTTCTCTCTTTTCAGAACCACACACACGCGTGAATATAATAATATGTACAAGACAAGGCATGCCTTTACTCCCTGTCAAGTGTCTTCTAAGAGTTACTTAACTAGAAATATGCTAAAAGAAACACGTTTTCCAAAAGAACTACGCACCATATTCTATTATTATTATTATTATTATTATTATTATTATTATTATTATTATAATAATATTGTATTGCACCAACTAAGCCTGCTGATGAGTGTGCGAGGCATCAACATACTTCGAACCCTTTTTTTTTATATATTTATTTTATTTACCCCCACAAAACTCTGATTATAAGTCCAACCCTGGTGACACTGACGTGAAATATATTGTGATATTGTGGTTTTAGCTGCTGGCTAATGCTAGCTTGCTTGTTCGCTGACTGGTCAGCTACCAATCACAATGGAATCAAGAAAAAAAAGTAATTATGTGGGAGAACTGCAGCCATTTCATTGGAATGACACGGATAAATGTTTCTGAACGTAACGTAAATAAATGGAGAAAGATAAATGAATAGATAAACTCGGGCCGTGAACGGACACATTTTTATCGGGAATAGTGTTTTAGCAACGGCAACTCAGAGGTGTCAAGTAACGTAGTTACCTTACCTTACCCTTGTGTTGACTTCGGGTCAAATTGACCTGTTTTCAATTTTTGTTTTATATCAGAAAATATGGGACGTAAAAATAAGCGCTGAAAATGTATAGAAGAAAAATTTTACAATTTCAAACGTTGGAAAAAGCAAGGTTGACGGGAAGACAACACGAGGGTTAAGTAGAAACGTTGGTCATCTATACTTTACTGGAGTAATTATTTTACAGCAGACTTTTTACTTCTACTCCTTACATTTTCACCCAATTATCTGTACTTTCTACTCCTTACATTTTACAAATAGCCTCGTTACTCCTATTTCAGTTCAGCTTGTTTTCATTCCGGCTCGTCATCGTTCAAAAAACGAAACACACACACACACAAAAAAAAAAAACTACCCTGATAAATCCTGCCATCCGCTGAGAGTGAATTTGATTATGGTTGGATGAGAAGTATAAACATATACCATTCCCACACCCTATTGGTTTGTATGCAATCCATCGCTCCTGCACAGACCCGGTGCTAATATAGCGCCGGTGCCTTAGCACGGGATGCTAGTTGACACTACACCTGACAGCAGGTAACGTTAGCCTACCGTTAGCTAGTTAACACTACACCTGACAGCAGCCTACCGTTAGCTAGTTAACACTACAGCTGACAGCAGGTAACGTTAGCCTACCGTTAGCTAGTTAACACTACACCTGACAGCAGATAACATTAGCCTACCGTTAGCTAGTTAACACTACACCTGACAGAAGGTAACGTTAGCCTACCGTTAGCTAGTTAACGTTACACCTGACAGAAGGTAACGTTAGCCTACCGTTAGCTAGCAGCTGAAGTAAACAGAGATGTGTCATCTTTTTCAGCCCTTCTGAGTTTGCAGGTATGATTTTAATATAACATTATTATTAGTCATTATGGAATTTAGAAAAACATTTTTTTTTGTGGAGGTGGGGTAGTGCCCTATAGGCCACTGTGGGGCAGGCTAAGCTTTTGTCCTTAATGGCATTTTTTCCCCCTTACATTACTTTTACTTTTGTACTTTAAGTAGTTTTGAAACCAGTACTTTTACTTGAGTAAAAAGCTGGAGTTGATACTTCAACTTCTACAGAAGTCTTTTCAAACCCTAGTATCTACACTTCTACTTGAGTAATGAATGGAAATACTTTTGACACTTCTACGGCAACTACAACTCCCATAATCCCAATCAATTTCTTTGATAACTCAAAATGTACGCTCTAGTTGATTTGGTGTTTTGACACGTTGACCATGCTTTGTGGGTGGGTCTTTTTGTTGCTGTATCATCACCATTCATATCTATACAAACAATTTGTTTATGATTCAACAACCCTCCCCCCCCCAGCTATCGTTTATTTTAGTCATCGAGTATTCGATCGATTATTCCATTGATTAATCGGATAAGAAATACTTTTGTTTTATTGAAGAGCAATAATATACAATAGTTTGGTTAAATTTTCGGGAAAAGCAACATTTTTATTGCCTACATTGTTTAAAATATCATCTCTCAAAAAACTAAACATATGAAGTGCATTTAAGTGCCATATTGTTTTTAAATAAAACATGTTCTGAAATGCAATAACACCCTCAAACTAAGGCATACATTAAACATACATAAACATGACTTTAAGTTGTGCAACTTAACTTTCAGAACTGCAAGTTTCAACCTGACAGTAATCTGTATATAGACCTACAGTATATGTAAATATTAGTTATACTCAACCTATTTTCATGTATATATTTGATTACAATGCTACACAGCTCTGTTACATTTATGCTAGTAGATCGTTGATCAGCTGTTTCTCCGTGGATAGAGAGAGAAAAAAAATGGTGCGCAATAATCAGCTGTTTTTCTGAAGGGATAGTCAACAAGTCGGCTCTTTAGATCAGATTGTGGTCACCACTACGTATTTTCTTGTCTTTGTTTTTGGTCGTTGTGTTTGGTGTAGTTTCATCGTCCATACGACTCTGATTAACTTTTGTCGGGTCTGCTTGGTGGAATGGAGGATTAAGTTAGACTCCATGTTTTCTGTTGAGATGCTGAAGCATTGACGTCTACGTGCTATTATTGTGGTAAGCTAGTTCCATTCTGCAGTAGACACACTGTACAGATTTTTCGTTTTAATTGCGCGTGACGTACTCTTAGCCCCTCACTAGTCACGCTCTTTCTTCGTTTTGTAATCTGCGCCGTCAGTCTTCACGGCATGCGTCGCAATCTTCCGTGCGGAAACACCGTGAGCGACACAACGTTGGTAACATTGATTAAAACAAAGCTTCGAGGCAAATCATTTTGCATCGAGGATTTTTAGTAATGGAATTATTCGAGTTACTCGAGGAAAGGTTCAGCCCCACTCTAATGTCAGTGTTATTAAAGAGTGTGACTTACCATCAAACCAGGAGCCATGAAGTGCCTTGAAGGCTCTCCCTGAGTGCTCTGCAGACAGACACTTGACATAGACGCAGCCCTGTGGAGAGAGCAGGGGAGTACAGTGTGACATGGCTGCAGCCAACGGCATGGATGTGTGCTTACAGGATAGGGCGTACCTCTCGCGAGTTCTTGTCGACGGCGATGTGGACGATGCCGTCGTTGTCGTTGCACTTCTCCAGGATGGCCTCGTGGATGGCTAGATCCCAGTTCTCCCCAACCTCCCTGACGACACAAACACATCGCGGTCACAAGCAGAAAGTCAGCTCAGTTAAAAAATTAAAAAAGACTAGGTTTGGTCGCCCCCTGACAGCGCATTAAGCAAGCAGCAGAGACTGATACTCACATGACTGGGTCAAACATGTTTCTGATCTTCAGACATGGCGTCAGGCTGTTGGGAGGCGAGTTCCTGCGGTCCAGCGGGAAAGCTGAAGGCAAAAAGTCAATGCCCTGAAGATCATGTCAGAACACAGCGCTAAGTTCAGGTCAGTACAGTCTAGTGAACATGGGTTAACTGGGCAGGTGGTCTACGTCCACGACGTTCCACTTCCGGGATTGCGCCATTGCCGACGGAAATTCCGCCGGATTTAACTCATTTAGGCCGCATATCTGTCACCTTGGTCTTTCTTTGTGTTGGCATTTACCATCACAGGAAAGAAGGAAATTAAAAAAAGAACAACTAAAAGCTAAAAGGGAAAGACAATGTGTGAAAACCCCAAGTCACAGCTTGGTCGGGCTTTCAGCAGATGGAGACAATTACAGGATTGTAAAGGATTCAAAACCCACCCCGAATTGGCCCTCAGGTATGCAATATGTCCATTTCATTCATAAAATAACTTTACAATGCACGATGTGGTTGTAGTCAGTAGCAGACATTAAATTACACCTCCCCCTTCCATTTAGCGCGGATGTTTTATTCCCTTCAGTCCGTGGTTGTGTTGGCCTACTATTTTCTGGTCCTTTGTCCCCCTGTACTTGACTTTCATGAAATGCGTTATAAGTTAAGTTATTATTACGTTGGTTGCTACAACAATCTCTTAATGCTTTGGCTCGTGACCCAGTGACAGTGATCTCTGGTTTAGCTCGCGATCCATCCAAAGTAGGCTAAGTTACCGTATGAACACTTGAAATGCAATCTGTAAATTATTCTCTTATTGTAAATGAATGATTTTCTGTCTGAGCGAAACATTCATGGCAACTATATGACCTCCCGGTAACGCTAACTCAGTACTATACAGTGGGCAATACAGCACCGTGAAGAAAAGAGCTTTACAACAGCAGGTGGGGTAAAAATACTAGCGCTTTTGTCCAAAGGGGCCGCTGGAATCAACACAACCTGATAGAGCCACTTTAAACTGCCAATTAGATTTTTTTACTTATTAATCGAAGATGCCGAAACACCCTTCCGGATCATTCCAGCCCACTTTAACCCCTGCTTGTAGGTGCCTAACGAGTATCGTCACGTTTTTGGTATCGTCTTAGTAACGAAGGAGCGGTTCTCGTGACATCCCTAGTGCATTTTCAGGTTTCTGAACAAGTCACTGCTACAATTTGAGAGAGAAAAAATGCTCTCTGGAGCCACTAGGACATTTTTTTTAGCGCGTTACCTTTTCCCTGCCAGACTTTGGAGGGCATCAAGGAGGTCTTGTCACAACTGAGAGAAGGCTGAATCCACCTCCAGACCAGAAAGTCTGCTCCACCGATCCTCTGGGTCTCTTTTCGAATCCTGGACTCGTTGGCTGAGAGGAACCTTTCAGCCCGCTCCCAAATCTTCTTCATTTTCTTCCTGCAAAATATCACAACTTCTTCTTTACCTGATAGGTCAATGGGACGTGACAGTTTCCTGTTTTCGATAAGCTCGCAAGTCCCTTCGCCGTCAAAGTCAAAATGACAACCCTACCAAGTAACATTTCTGCAACACTTGGGACAGGAATGCAGACACATTGCACACATTAGTGTAATAAATAGTGACATACTGTATACTAGATGTTCATGTCAGATAAGATTAATATCAGTATTTTTTTTTTATCTTTCATTCATTTAACAGCTTTCTGTATGGAAATCTAGCAAAATGGCATTATGCTTCGTGTGCATTAGGTTTGTTTTTTTATAACTAAAATTATTTAACTGTCCATAATAATTAATACACGTTTTGTACAGTGTAGAGTTACAGTGCTAAGCATAAGTGAACAGACCCATGCTTAAGTTGACTAAAAAGAGGAATAAAAAAATTATCTTTTGGAAATTGATCTTAATGCCTTAATTTAAAAAAATTCCAACCTTTAAAAAGGACCCCAATTTTCTTTGTGAATGAATAATGTGTCGTAAATAAATAAATGTTCTTCCTTAAAATACAGGGGGCATAAGTCAGTACACCCCTATGTTAAATTCCCATAGAGGCAGGCAGATGTTTATTTTTAAAGGCCAGTTATTTCATGGATCCAGGATACTATAAATCATGATAAAGTTCCCTTGGCCTTTGGAATTAAAATAGCCCCCCCACACCATAATATACCCTTCACCATACCTAGAGATTGGCATGGTTTTATTTCAGTTAGCCTAATAGCTGGTGTGATTTGCATTGAGAGATGATTTTATGGAAAGTACCCCATGCCAATCTAGAGTCAACACTGGGACGAGAGAAGAAGGCAGCATCAGTCAGCGGTGTAGGTGATGTTCAATTGATTTGCGTTTGCTGTATGGCGGCTGTTCATTTCAGGCCTTGATGTACTTGTCTTCACTTAAGGAGTTGTTTTAAAAAAAAAAATAAAAAAATCTGGATTCAGATACCAAAGATCAGGCTGTGAAAGTGTTAGTACTGACCGGTCCTGAGGCTGAACCAGAGAGTCTCTGACATGGGGGATGGGCAGGTATGGCTGCAAGTCCTGGTTCTCTTGGCAAGCCTCACTGTGGCTCCTCAACACATCTGAACAACAACACCATCGATAGCAGGATTAAAGCATATCATCTACAGCACTCATATACAGCAAAAACCAGCAGCCAGTGACTTCAACTGACAAATCATCAGGACATTTGACACACATAGACTTTCTACTATATTGAGTATGTGATTAAAGATTACGTATTAAGCCCCTTTTTCAACCACAGGAACTAGGAACCTTCTGAGGGACCAGGGTCTAAATTAAGAGTGCAGGAACCTTTGGAGTGGGATTTGAAGGGATGACCATCGCTGATTGACACACACAGCACGGCTGCTTCAACTCGCCGACTGCTTTTTTTTTTTATAAAACAAGAAAGTACTCCCATATCAATTTATGACCATTTTTGGACAAGGGGAGAACATTTCTCTTTGTTTGGTAACACTAAAAGTGAAGTTGGAAGTCTGTCTGCTTCCCGGCACAGCAGTACATTTTTGCAGTGAGACAAAACCTAAGGGTTATTTCTGTTTTCACAGTGAACTGCAAGCTACAGTTTTAACCCCTGCAATATCTAATTATATTTGACTAATCTTCACCGGTATTTATACCGCAGTGAAAATGCAGGTAACAACGGGCTGAAGGAACCTTCCTTTTAGTTCCTTGAAAAGTTGTTCCTAGGGCTAAAATTCTAACAGCTTCCTAGCCTGACGTGGTCATACTCATACACTGCTCCATTGGGCTGGGATTATGGGGGCTTGTTTCAACCGAACCAGGAAAGAAAATGCCGAACACACAGATGAAAGTGAGAACTGTTTCCTAATCGCTGTGGAAGATAGAGCAAACCACAGCGTTTCACAGTCCCATCACGTTCACTTGCTTGAGTTTAGTGAATGGGAGTTGTTCCTTACCGATGATCCTCTCCACCATGTCATACATCTGCCTGGTCTCCTCCTCCTCTCTCCTCCAGCGATACTTCATGTAGCAGACCCCACTCCACACACAGCCGACCACTGCACGCAGAGGGAAAAAAAAAAAAGACACTAATTCAATAACTAAGTCAATATCTTGACAAATATTGGATGTTTTGCCACGGACTTTTGTACAGATTTTACAGGTCCAAGGAAGATGAATCCTGCCAACTTCATTGAGTCGCCTACTATTTATTATTATTTTATCTATTATTCAACTGCTTACCTCTGTACGTGCCTGATACTCCATTTCCCTTGTGTTTGATCTAATCTAATTCCAGCACAGGTCACTTTTTTTTTTTTAGTACAAGTTACAAGTTTTTCCTCCTTGTTAATCCTTACTTCCATTTTTATTTTCTCCAGCGTTGTACTATCTTAACCCTCCTGTTGTCCTTGGGTCAAATTTGACCCATTTTCAAAAAGGTTCTATATCAGAAATTTGGGTTTCTCTCAACCAAATTGTCACAAAAATAACGTGGATGATTCATACGACGCTCTTCACAAGTAAAATATATGATCACTACTTTCATTGAATTGGGGTGTTTTATTCAATTTTATAGCATTTGGAAGAAGAAAATTGATAAAAGAACATCGGGAAAAGTGACAAAAACTCAAAGTGTCTTACGGTTTTAATTTTAAATTTTGACCCAGAAAAACAAAAAGTCGCATGGTCGACGGGGAAGACAACACAAGGGTTAATGTAGAAAATTCAATATGTTTTTGGGAGTTACTTACAAAGGAAAACCTGCTCTACTGATTGACATTGTTGCTGTCCTCCCCTCGGCTGTGTCAGTTAACATTCAGTCATCACTGGTGACGCTGGCAGTACAACTGGAACAGGTGCTCTAATCAATCACTGCACTTTGGGGAACACAGTCATTGATCTACACGCCAAGTGTTTCGGGCATGCTGTTGTTTATGTGGCGTGGCTTAAATCTCACCGGCTGCAATCAGGAAGACTCTGCTGATGACGGTGAGGAAGGCTCGGCGGAAGCGGCACACGAAGGGCATCTTGGGATGCGTGGACTCCAGCTGAGAGATCTCAGACACGTCGGTCAATGGATCATCAGCTACCTGACCAGTCAGCCTACACACACCCCACACACACACACACACACACACACACACACACACACACACAAACACAAAAACACACAACCACACACACACACACACACACACACACACACACACACACACACACACACAGAGTAAGTGGGGATGTCACATGCAAGGCTTGTGATCAGCATGAACATGTGTACCATGTGTTACCTTATCCCGACATCCTGGCCTGTCCGGATGATCCACTCCAGAGAAGTAAGAATGAAGCCTTTAAACTCCTTATTCTGAGCCTGAACAAAAGACACACGCTACTGATCAGAGAACAGTTCACCAGATGGATAGAACAGCTAATCAGCATCCAGGAGTTCCCACTCCAAAGGGTCCTGCTTTATTAATACTGCCTTTCAGTACTGGGCGTGCGTCCTTGAGAACTGTAACTCGTATAACTCATGTTGTCAGTTAACTGTAGCGTTGACCGGCATAAATTCGCCATATGTCAGACTGACCTGCCGGTCGCCGGTCATGGCCGAGCACGTCAAAACCGGCCAATTCCGATCACCGGCCGGTCTATCGGTGCATCTAATTAATCGCTTAGTTGTCAATTAATCGGCAACTATTTTGATAATCGATTCATCGGTTTGAGTCATAATAATTCTGATTCCAGCTTCTTAAATGTGAATATTTTCAAGTTGCTTTACTCCTCTATGACAGTGAAGTGAATATTAATAATTATTAATGAATAATACATTTTTCACCATTTTCTGACATTTTATAGACCAAACAACTAATCGACAATCGTTAGAAAGATGCAGTAGTCAGTGGCACTACAGTGCCTGTTTCAGGTTTTTTTAACAGGCGGGGCTTTCTCAATTCCCAGTTTGTGCATCCCTGACTCCTCTCCTCGCGCTCTAAGTCCCGCCCCACCAAAGATTTGAGTCGAGGAAGAGACGTGAGGAGAGAGGTGTCGAGGCAACGGGCATTTAACAAAATGAGACATCCGTGCTCGGAGTGGTCATTTTAAAGCGCCGTCAACAACGGCATGGACATTTCACTGCCCCTCTACAGTCCCAGTAGGCTACATTGCTTTTTTCGATTATGTCTTGTATTAATGTATGAGTTTTTTTTCATAACGATTTACTTTAATGATCAGATTAGTTGCTTGTAAACGTTTCCATGCGCGCAGTACTGTCACTGCAGCTAATATGGCAAAACTGTAGCTATGAAGCTGTCTGTCCGACAGCAGCTCTGCTATGCTCACATTAGAGTTAGTGGATATAACTTTTATTTTTATTTATATTTATATTTATATATATATATATATATATATATATTTTTTTTTTTTTTTTTTTTTTTTTTTATCTCTCTCTCTTTCTACCTCTCTCTCACACCTCTGTTTACATGCCACAGGTAAAAAGCCTTCTCGCTCCTTGATCCTCTCTCCTCAATGCGCATTTTAGAAATTTGGGCGTCCTTCAGGGATGACACGCCGAGACGATTTCCAGGTCACAAGCCAGAGGATGGAGGAGTCAAGGAGGTACACGTTTGTGAATCGGAAAAGGCCGAGGTGTGTTAACGTGTGGACGTACCAGTAAGTACGCCGAGGCCTCATCCATGGACAGACTTCTGTTGGGATGCTGCTGGTCGCCACAGTCATGCTGGCCTGAAATCAGAATATCAAACCATCACTGAAGGAAAACCTCTGCTTGTTCCAACACCATGTGTCGTAACAGCCTGTTAATCTACTGAGCAGTATACTCACTGGGTGGTATGCCCTGAAGTTTATATCACAGGAGATTTTAAAAATACTATAGGTATACAAGTATTGGATCGTTTCAATAGGATGCGATTTAAATAAAGTACAACAGTACTCTGGATTGGGAATTTAATAAGATATAATCACTTAGTTTCTGTTACATATATAACATTACAAGCTGCTTTCACCGGCTCCGTTTGACTGAGAAGCTCTCTCACCCGTTTTGACAATGTATCATCTTTCCTTAATCTGTGTGTACAGTATAGAAAGTACAAATATATCGGTCTTTTAATGTCAGAGTCACTGTCACTGTAATTCCAAAGAACTAGGAAATCAGTTTCATAGATTTTCAGCCCATGTTGGCTACATTTCCTAATAATGTCTAGTTCCTTCACACAGCTGTACAGTCAGTCAGGCAGCGGCCACAGAGTATAGTGCAGAGTTAATAGCTACCAGCGACGTGGGCCAGGTGGTCATGTAGATTCAGCAGCAGCTTTAGGATCAGGTCCTTCTCCGCCTTTTCCTGCAGACGATACATACTTAGTGGACACACTCTACCAAGAGAACTGCGTATATTATATTCATTAGTTCATTTGTAGACCTTTGTGATGGCACTTTGATAGTTTCAAATATGTTCCAACCAGGGTTATCATAGTAAACCAAAACAAGCGGTGACTTTATTTTTTTAAAGTAAACTGAAGATAAATAAAAACTAAAATCTTCAATAAAAACTGAAACTATATTGCCATTTAAAAAAATAAAAAATACAAAGGAACGCAAATCATTTCAGTTCTCTACAGAAACTGAATGAAAATAGTTTCATATTTCTGACACGTTATTAAATTAATATTAGTTATATGCTGATTAGTACAAGTATTTTGTGAGAAAACAAAGGGGGTGAATCTCCCAGAAATTGCAACAGAAAATCTGTCAAAATGTTTATTACTCATAAAAGTCTCCCCTATAAACATAAAAACATAATCAGTGATGCCACAATGTCCCATTGCAGCCCATGTTAGGTGGAGACACTACAGGTGAATAGGGTCAATAATGTAACTAACAGATATCACCATGCAACTTCCCCAGTTGGTTATTTACATTAAGACGATATTTTTTATTTTTTTATTACAAGTTCTCTGATCTTTTTAGTTTGATTGTGCAAATTCTGCATTGTCTCAAATGTGTGCTAATTTGGATAAATAAAGGTGTTTCGATCTGCTTGGGACATCTCTACAATCTAGGCCCCAAGATTTAGCGAACTGTTGAAATAACACCTAGTGTGGCTTATTAACAGCATTCAGTATCAGTTTTAGGTGAACTGTTTTCTCTACTTAGGTCAAAAGCATGAAGGGCAGCGCTCGGCGCCGCTTCTGGGACAGTTGGCCTCAGCCCGGCCAGGCCAATTCATTAACAAGGCAGCACTTCAGCTGGGTTCACTGCTCACATCCATTACATCCAATCTAATTTCACAACGATTGTACAAACATAACACTTCCTCTGCTTAATATATTGAACAAAAACTTTGCAACACAACTTTGCTGTTTTGGAAAGAGCAAGTCAGAAAATATCTACTTACATAAGAAGAGTCAAAATCGCTGCCAAAAGGATGGTTCTTAACTGCAACAAAGGAGAGAGAGATACATTCAAGGAGACAGAAACATCAGCAGGCTCTCTAGAGCCACACACAAACCTAAAAAAAAAAAAAAAAAAACACCACACAAACTGGATTAGGAGGAGGAAAAACTTGGTCTTTGACAATAAGACAGTGGAACATGAGTGTAGTTCAGACATCACCTAAAGGCCCTGACACACCAAGCCGATAAACATCAGCCGGACAAACTGGTTGTGTTTACCATTGTTGTTATCAGTTTGCGTTATGAGTATTGGGTATTCTGAGCCAAGTCTGAAAAAGTTTGCACACCGAGCAGAGTCTGCAGAAAAGTGCATTCAAGAGTCCTTGTGTACTTAATTGTGGATTTGGGCAACCCCTTGGCACTCACACACTTCCTAGGAACGCACCCTTTAAGTCTGCAAGTGCAGAGAAGTCAGGACATTTGTATTCAGCCACAGGACAGGTGAAAGTTTGGGCCATCAACGAGCAACTGCCTGGAGACCGCTAAAAAGTCATTTAATGCATCAGAAAGAACCCTATCAAGAGTGTGTTTGGGGCCAGGATTGGACCAGTATTTCTTAGAGAGGGTGAAGGGCTCGACAGTGCAAGAGTTTCACTCACATTTGCAACTAAAGATAGATGTGTGCTGTCATGAACTGTGCAACGTAAGAAAACTTTTTTGCACTCCTCTTTTGTCGGGCAGGTGCGTAAGATATGATCAAAGGTAGAAGATCAAAATTTGTTCAAAGAAAATCCCGCACACTGACCATTACACTGTAAAATGTATGAGCATGTGTGCGAATAACATTACGGTATTTTTTTACACTTTCCTTTTTTGCAGATGTGGTGGCCAGTAGCTCCCACGAACTTGCTACATTTAAGTTTGTTGTCTTTGTGACTGGAGCACATACAAGCGTAATTTAGAGGAAGTGTAACCACACCGAGGCTGCTTTAAGCCCCTGACACAGCAACCCAATGGCTGACCGTCGGCAGAAAAGCCAGTCGGACTGATGGGCCGGCTCCCGAAGTCCAAAAAGTGCCTCGGAACACACCGAAGCGACGCCGTCTTGAGCATATGTTCTGCTCGTGCGCAAGACGTAATACAAAAAAACGGAAATGACAAACGCGTCACCTGGGTCTGACTTCTCCAGCCGATAGTAATGGCGTCTTGTTCGAAATACGATCTGGTATTTTATGAAAATAGTTCACTGAAACGTGAATCTGAAAACATTTTAAGTGAGAAAAGTGCCGTGCAGCTGCTGAATCTGTCTTCATTTCAGATCGACAAAGGTCAGTTTAAAAGATTTTCATCAGATTTTGAGAGGCATTCGTCACGTTCATCCCGCTAGTCATTTCCGGGTTAGCACTCCACCAATCAGATTCGTCATTGAGTCAGACTGCCCGCCCTCTTACTCAGCAAGTCAGGTTGACCAAAATGAAGGCCGACGGCTCCTCCGACTGACGACAGCACGGAACACACAGAACAGACTCGAGTCACCGACCTCGCCAGACTGTCCAACGGACGATTATCGGGTTGGTGTGTCAGGGCCTTTAGGCTCGCCATTTTATTATAATGCAGCGAGCATGCAACTGCAGCGCCCGTCGTCTGCGTGGAGTTTTGGAAAGTAACCACAGGTGTGACTGCTTCATCAGCAGTGACCTGACTCCCTTCGCTCCGTCTCTCTGATGGTCACGTAACCGCGGCAGTAAACTCTATTTTACACTATGATGGTTAGAACTTTGCAATTAATCCGCGTTTCACACGCGTGACTCAACATCACTGCCAATTTATTGATCAATAGAAAATGTATTTCCAAAATAGAAAACATTACATTTCATAACGTTTTGTATTCATAACATGATTGCATTATTGTACAAATCAGCTACAAGTACCACTGTATACCAACAGCAACAGCTGTATCCTGTATAAGTTTAATGGGAAAATGTTGAGATCAATGATGCTCAAACTTAGTCAAAGCTGATGGACAATGTTTCTCTGGTGTAGAATTTTTTTATGTTAAGATGACAGCCATATTATCTGCCCAATCAATTCACCAGTGTTTTTGTTGCTGCTGTTTACATTCCTTCTCATGCACATTTAGAACATGCACTGCAGGAATGCACGACTGCTTTGGTTTTGGTTTTCTCGTGCAGCATTAAGAGACTACAACTGCATTTCGTTGTGCAACCCTGTGATGTTAAATTACAATAAATGAACCTTGAACCGCTTTAAAGAAGGCGTTTAAAGTATAAATAATTACTAAATATTAAATAAATATAGTGTGAAGCAGAAATAATTAAAAATCTGGTATATTTTTCTATTCAAATTAATGAAATCACTTTGCTTGTAAATGTCTCTTCGTTTATTAAAGAAAAACACATTATTTGATACATTTTCATTGCGCCCCTAAAGTTATTTATGTGCTCCTACATTTTTTCCACTTAGGCCTTCGGGGGAAAAAGGTTCCCGTTGAACTCTGGGGGTGGGATCACGTTCCTGTCAAATAGCTGGCTCCGGCTATTACAAAGCAAATGTTGTGATTGCACCTGGAGGAGGGATAGTTTGAAAATGGGACGGTGCACACTGATCTGCGCTCAGGGTTGGCGTTTGTTGACAAGGTATTGTCACTGGTTACAAGAAGTCAAGCCAATGCCAGTGCAAGGGGAACAGTGATCATGTCGTTTAGTCTGTCCCAACTATATAATTGGGTAGCTGGCGCTAGCTAGCCAGCTGCCTGGAATACCAGGCTGATGTCTCGTGTGAAGAAACACGGCAGTTTTTTATTATATATATATATAAAATGATACCAGGCTTGAAAGTAGTTACCTGTTATGATGTATGTTGTGTGTGATGTCTGTAAGGTACTGGGACCTTCAATTTCCCCTTGGGATCAATAAAGTATCAATCTATCTATCTATCATTTTGAATCTTACTAAGCTTAAAAATAAACAAAAGTTAATTTTTTGACATAATGGGCAGCTGTAGTTGAGGCTCCACAGCATGTGTGTTCGGCTGCTCAGTTTACATGGAGTACATCAATTTTGCCATTATTGTCAAACAATCCCAAAATTGTTGCACTACGGGGGGGAAAAAGCTCAAATTGCACGTGTCGGATACTTACTGACTCCATCCACCTCCGAAGATCCAGTGCCCCTCATCCTGAGGTACATGAGGCCCAGCAGCAGAAAGAAGAGGCAGGCTGCCGTGAGCAGGAACATGGACAGGTAGTGAGCGCTGAAGCTACCAGAGGAGGCCACCTCCTCCCTTTTAAACTGCTGGAGCAGCTCATCCTCCGGAACGGACAGCTTCTGCTTCAGCACTGCCTGGCTATACGAGTGGTTGGGACTGGGGGCGGTGTGATTGGAGTGGTTGCCCCTGTAGGTCTGGGACAGGCTGCTATAGTTGGAGAAGCGCGGTCTCAACCCAATGGCAAACCTACTAGTGCTGCTGCTGCTGCTTCTGGGGGCTCCGTCCTCGCCGTCGACGTGGTTATTTTTCCCGGCCTCTCCTCCGTGGTTCTCGGCGAGGGACACGTAGATGGACTTCCTGGGAAAGTTGTGGCTCCGAAAGATTCCCGATGGGTCCGAGTCCCTTCTCTTCACCTCGTCTTCCTCCCCCTCCTGCCTCCGGCCCCCCACCATATTTAGACTCTCCGGCGGGTTGACCTGTCTGGCTGCCCCTCCCGTCTGAGACCCTCGGCCCACTACGTGGGAAGGAAACTCCGCTTTAGGGTGGCTCCGTCTAGGCTCCAACCTATCCCGCGGTTTGTCTCCGGCACCAAGGCCCCCAACCTCCTCCTCATCGGAGTCGGAGTAATCCCCAGCTAGCTTGCTAGCGTTCAAGTGAGACGCCCCACAGCCATTTAAAGAGCGAGAGTTCTTCTCCGTTCCCCCCTCATAATCGTCGTCGTCCCCAGAGTCGTCGCAATCCCTCCCTTCAGCCTCAGGGCTGGATCTGGCACGGACTCCCCAGCCCAGCGAGACACTTCTCTGCCCGCCCGGACCCGGGGAAGAATTGTTGCTATTTACCGTACTCGTAGCGCCATACTGAGTCTTGGTAGCTGCAGTCTGCGTCGTAACGGGCCTTATCTTCAGCTGTTGCGGGAAACTGGAACTTCGGTCTGCCCTACCGCTGTGATTGAGGCCTTTTCTTTTCAGCGGAGTTTCAGCGTCAGACTCGTCGGAGCTGAAGCCGAGGACGGAGGGCTTCCTGCCCGGTCTCCTGCTGGAGCTCAGGTGCGTGACGTCATGGCTGGCTGGCCTGGATCCCGCCGTGTTGCCTCCGCCAGCGGTGCTGTGGATGGCCCCACCGCTACGGGTTTTACCCGCCCTAGAGCCCCGCTGCTGTTGCTCCTCCCGAAGCTTCTTCAGTTTTTTCAAATAAACCGGGCGAGTGTTTTCGGTAACCGGGCCTGGAGTGAAACCAAAGCGCTTTAATTCGGAGAAAAGCTCCTCATCCGTTAACTGCGTTGACGCCATCTTGGACAAAACTCTCCGGAGAAGGTTGAGTAACGGAAATGACGTAGGGGTGAAGTGGTAGACAAACTGGGCTGCGTTCAAAACCAAGAGCTGTTTATTACTGTTAAGTTATGATAGATATACAGTGCCTTGCGAAAGTATTCGGCCCCCTTGAACTTTTCGACCTTTTGCCACATTTCAGGCTTCAAACATAAAGATATAAAACTGTAATTTTTTGTGAAGAATCAACAACAAGTGGGACACAATCATGAAGTGGAACGAAATTTATTGGATATTTCAAACTTTTTTAACAAATAAAAAACTGAAAAATTGGACGTGCAAAATTATTCAGCCCCTTTACTTTCAGTGCAGCAAACTCTCTCCAGAAGTTCAGTGAGGATCTCTGAATGATCCAAGGTTGACCTAAATGACTAATGATGATAAATAGAATCCAGCTGTGTGTAATCAAGTCTCCGTATAAATGCACCTGCTCTGTGATAGTCTCAGAGGTCCGTGTAAAGCGCAGAGAGCATCACGAAGAACAAGGAACACATCAGGCTGGTCCGCGATACTGTTGTGGAGAAGTTAAAAATTTCCTAAGCTTTAAACATCCCAAGGAGCACTGTGCAGCGCGATAATATTGAAATGGAAGGGGTATCAGACCACTGCAAATCTACGGACCCGGCCGTCCCTCTAAACTTTCAGCTCATACAATGAGAAGACTGATCAGAGATGCAGCCAAGAGGCCCATGATCACTCTGGATGAACTGCAGAGACCTACAGCTGAGGTGGGAGACTCTGTCCATAGGACAACAATCAGTCGTATACTGCACAAATCTGGCCTTTATGGAAGAGTGGCAAGAAGAAAGCCATTTCTTAAAGATATCCATAAAAAGTGTTGTTTAAAGTTTGCCACAAGCCACCTGGGAGACACACCAAACATGTGGAACAAGGTGCTGTGGTCAGATGAAACCAAAATCGAACTTTTTGGCAACAATGCAAAACGTTATGTTTGGCGTAAAAGCAACACAGCTCATCACCCTGAACACACCATCCCCACTGTCAAACATGGTGGTGGCAGCATCATGGTTTGGGCCTGCTTTTCTTCAGCAGGGACAGGGAAGATGGTTAAAATTGATGGGAAGATGGATGGAGCCAAAGACAGGACCATTCTGGAAGAAAACCTGATGGAGTCTGCAAAAGACCTGAGACTGGGATGGAGATTTGTCTTCCAACAAGACAATGATCCAGAACATAAAGCAAAATCTACAATGGAATGGTTCACAAATAAACATATCCAGGTGTTAGAATGGCCAAGTCAAAGTCCAGACCTGAATCCAATCGAGAATCTGTGGAAAGAACTGAAAACTGCTGTTCACAAACGCTCTCCATCCAACCTCACTGAGCTCGAGCTGTTTTGCAAGGAGGAATGGGCAAAAATGTCAGTCTCTCGATGTGCAAAACTGATAGAGACATACCCCAAGCGACTTACAGCTGTAATCGCAGCAAAAGGTGGCGCTACAAAGTATTAACTTAAGGGGGCTGAATAATTTTGCACGCCCAATTTTTCAGTTTTTTATTTGTTAAAAAAGTTTGAAATATCCAATAAATTTTGTTCCACTTCATGATTGTGTCCCACTTGTTGTTGATTCTTCACAAAAAATTACAGTTTTATATCTCTATGTTTGAAGCCTGAAATGTGGCAAAAGGTCGAAAAGTTCAAGGGGGCCGAATACTTTCGCAAGGCACTGTATATACACGTGTTAGCTGTGTTCTAATTTTTTTTTCTATCAAAAGCTAATACGTGCTATTCCTAGTGGGATCCTACAGCCGAGCTGATGACTCTGAGCAGCTGTAGCAAAAATCCCAAAAAAATTTGTGCGCAAATATCAGAATTTACCTTTTTGAAAAATGGAATATAGCTTACTAACAGCTATAATGTACAAATAAACATATAAGGATTATTTTTTTCAACAGTAGTTACTCCACGTGGAAAATGTGTGTGTGTGGAACTTAGTGAGATTCAGTGGCAAGACATGGCTTCTTCCATACAAATTGTTCAAATTGTTATTCCCAACAAATTAAGATAAATACACTGGAAATGTGTGCATATACTGAACATATAGCCTATTTCTTATTACATCTGTTGAGATGTCATCAGCAAATGTGATATTTTTTTGTAAACATTGACACAATAAAACATTTTTTTTAAATTAATGTTTATATGCAGCATTGTTCTGGAGAAAACAAGGATTATTTTGCCAATCAAACACCATACAAATACATCTTAAGGTTTTTCTGCAACTTAGTTTTCTGTAATTTATTTCATATGTTTTTTATTTATTAATCTGCTTATATTATTAATATATGTATTATTAATAGTAGTATTTCTCCCCTCTCACTTTTTTACGTTTGTACTAATTTGTATTTTATCATAGTATTTCTCTATGGACGTTTTGTGTCTTGATTCAACTCAATGTGTAACTATTGCACATTTTAGATATTCACTTTACCAATGTAATATATTTTGTCTATATACTAACGATGATGAAATGGATGCCTGGTTTGGGGTTTCATGTCGCCCGTGTTCTGTGAAACATGCACCACATATTGGTCAAGGGCAGCATGTTTATCAATAAATCAGTCACTCAATCATGTCTGTCAGCAGGATTTCAAACTACTGGCCCGATTTTCATAAAACTTTGCGGAAGAAAAGGAATCCATTACATGTTAGAGAGGATCTGAAACAAGGGACAGACACACAAATTATATTTCACTTTAATTAAAGTGCTCATATTATGCTTTTTGGCTTTTCCCCTTATCCTTTATTGTGTTATATATCTTTTTTGTGTGCACGTTATAGGTTTACAAAGTGAAAAAGCCCAAAGTCCCCCCCCAAAGGGACTTACCATCTCCAACAGAAAACACTGTTCACCAACTGCTCCAAACGGCTCTACTGTAGTCCAGCCTTTACTTCAGAGACAAACGTGGTCACTTTATAACACACGTTCTAATGCTCGCCTAGCTGCTAGCAGGGCACGCCCTCATACTCTGCTTCTGACTGGCTAGTAGTCCTTACCTAGGTACTGTCAGGGCACGTCGCCTCATACACTGCTTCTGACTGGCTAGTAGTCCTTATCTAGCTACTATCAGAGCACGCCCTCATACTCTGCTTCTGACTGGCTAGTAGTCCTTACCTAGCTACTGAGCATGTGCGACTCCCAACAAAGATGGAACAGAAGTGAGGTCTCACTCTGTAGCTAAAACAGAGAGCTCAACACACAGGGTGAAAAGAGGAGCTGCAGCAATGTGCAGTACAACAAAAATATGGTGTTTTTTAAAAATTAAACCACACAAACCTATTCTGGTACAACCTCTAAATACAATTATGAACCTGAAAATGAGCAAAATATGAGCACTTTATGTCATTGCGAGATAGGGCGTTTGTGCTTCATTCATGTGGTGTTGGAATAATCAGTAAATTAAGTTCCAGACTGGGAATATTCACATTCCATTAACATTGTGAAATAGGGCATGCCTTGGCGGAGTTCTGCACTCTCTGCCTTCTACTACGTGAGCCCAGCCTCTGCGCGTTACCCTATTAGATCTTGGTAGAAACATGCTGCATGTGGATTGGCTCACGGACTATGGCTACGTTCAGACTGCAGGCCCAAATCAGATTTTTTTTGGGGTCAAGTGACCAGGTCAGACTTCTTCAGAAGTAGTGTGAACACTCAAATCTGGACCAGATCTGATTTTTTTCAAATCAGATTTAGACCACTTCCATATGTGGTCCTGAATCAGACCCAGGTCTGATTTTTATTTCAATGTGGCCGCAGTGTGACCAACCAAGGCGGATTTGATGAAACTTTTACGTCAATCTACATCGACATTTGTCCCAATGAAGCGCCGCTGGGAGTTAGCCCTAGACACAGACAGAAAATTAAAAAAAAGAAAAAGGCGACAAAAGGGAGAAAAGTGGTGAATCAAGAATGCAATGGAGTAAGGGGGGGGGGGTTGGGGGGTTTGTGGGGGTTGGGGGGGTAAAATAGAAGGATCATACAGTAACCGCTCCGTTTTTGAGAAGAAATAGCTAAATGGAAGAACGGGGACACAGGAGAACGTGGCAACAGTGTCAAAGGAAGGTGAGGAGCCTTAAAGCTACATTCTCCTCCTCCTCCTCAGCACCTGCTCATTAATGTTACGGCTGCCATTACACAAACATTTTGAAATAAAAGCAAAAATGCTTCCTTCCTCCATAACCTCCCTAACTTTAGTGCAACAGCGTGCGGCGTCTGAGGTCATCGTTATTGTTCTTTAGCGCATGCGGGTAAGTTCGAAACCGCAAACCGTTTACACTGGAATCTGATACGATGGAACGCTACGTTCACACTGCAAGTCTTAAGGCTTAATTTGGAGATTTGCTCCCTAGGTATTGTAATTCAATTGTATTGAATGATGAGGCATTTTTTCGATACTAAGGAGGTGATTCGGTCGGTGCCAAAAAGTATTGAATTCGGTACCCGGCCCTATGTGACAGTGAAAGATTTTACCCCTATTAATATTTTGAAGCCAGTTGGTTTTCCCTCCACATTCTTTCGGAAAAAATTATAAAATTAATTTGCAAGTTTCGGAAAAAAAGTGAGACAAAAGTTATAATTGTAATACTAATTGAATTTGTTCCTGCTGCTCTGCGGCAGTATGAACGTCGCACGTATACAGTAGCTAAAAGATGTTCCAGAAGAGGAATCCATATGTCCAATACCTCTCTGATAGCTCCCCCCCCTCCCCCATACTTTTTCCATTTGGAAAATACGGCAATCTTTATTTTCACGTGACTGTGGCAGCTCCATAAAGAATGTTTAACAGAGTTTACAGCAGTTAAAAGGGCAAAAGGGGAGCAAAAATTAATCATAAACCATAATCAACAAAACAAACAATGGGAGAGAAGACAGAAATGTGCCGTTTAGAACAGTACAAAACCAAGAGTAAATTACAGCTCATTTAAGACATGCACAACCGTAGTTTGAAAATGAAAAACATTACATGTGGTCCTTTTATTACATCATTCATTAAGAACAATAAAAGCAAAGGCCTTCATAACATTGACCCATATCCCAAGGCTTCAGATTACATTCCTCACCAACAAGTACCTCAGTACTAAACTGTACATTTACACCATTACAATATGTACAATCACAATATATTAATATTATTAAACTGAATATACAACGGGTCACCTTTCTGCTGACGTACATTATAAGCAGATATGGAACATGAGATGGGTGCAGTGAAACTGATGGAATATAAACAAATTTTTGACAACATTGAAAATATTCCACAATAAATTCAGTTTCAGAAGAAATCCGTGGAATGAGAAATATGAAACCCTGTACTGTTGGAAAAATATACTTTGAAAAAATGCCCTTCCTTCATTTGTTAGAGCACCCACTAGTGCCTCGTGTGACAAAATGTCCTACAACTCACCGTTAGTGTTTGAAACTCAACTGTGTTCCATTTTTAGAAGCGCAAAACATGTCAGGGCCAGGGCCTTTTTTTAAAGATTATTTTTTGGGCATTTTTAGGCCTTTATTGACAGGACAGCTGAAGACATGAAAGGGTAGAGAGGGGGGGGGGGAATGACATGCAGCAAAGGACCGCAGGTCGGAGTAAAACCCCGGCCCGCATATATAAGTAAACCTCTATATGGGCGCCCGCTCCACCAGCTGAGCTATCTGGGCACCAAAGACTCAATATTTTGAAAGATAAGACGTGAGATACTATATTCATCTTATTGTCAACCAAACCCATGAAATATTTCTGTGCCCTAGAGCTCCGTTGCACTTTTAGTTTGACTTAATTCCACATACGCCGGAGCACAAAATGTGGGTTAATCTGCCACTGAAAATAGTCCCCAACATATGCATGACTTCCTCCTGTTTCAGTTACATTTGCTCAACTGACAGTCAACCAAAATAAAAACATTGTTGACTTAGTGTAACAACACTTGGTGGAAACCTAGCATATGGCTGTCCGTGTATGTTACGGAGGATAGGATGGACATCTGACACGTGACGCATCATCAATAACATGTTGACTAAACACCACACACACAGTGGCCTTCTAATCACTTTCAGTTTTTTGTCCGCCGTTTATTCTAAACATTAATATGCGAGGTAAGCTGTCACAGCAACCATGTACATGGCGAGGAAGTGGATTGGATGATTGTTCGCAGAAACACTGTCACGCCTAGGGCTAGGCAATATATCGATATATGAGACTAGATATCGTCTTAAATTTTGGATATGGAAATATCCTGTAATGACATAAGTGTTGTCTTTTCCTGGTTTTAAAGGCTGCATTACATTAGAGTGATGTCATTTTCTGAACTTACCAGACTGTTGTAACTGTTCTATTATTTGCCTTTACCCACATAGTTATTATATCAACATAACTGATGATTATTTATCTAAAATCTCATTGTGTGCATATTTCGCGAAAGCACCAATTGTCAGACCCTACATTATCGCCAGGGTCGATAGAGGTATTTGGTCAAAAATATCGTCAGCTCTAGTCACGCCTAGTCATTTTGAAAGAGCAACGGCCAATGGAGAACCTCCAACGCTCCACCGACCAATGACGTTCACTCACTCAGTCAGTCGCTTTGCTGCGGTCCAGCGGCTCGCTGAGTGAACTGGAAAGGGTCCAAAACACAAGGTGAGTCTCAAGTAGGTCACTGGGGGGGGGGGCACTATATCAAATTAAGTAGTGTCACTCTGATGGCTGTGACCTATGATGAGTGCATTTTGGTTTCCAAACTTCACTGATATACTGTAGAACTACTTCATTTGATTTTACAAAAGCTCTATTAGCTAGAAAATGTAGATCATGGGGGAGATAAGCAGAAGTATGAAGTGCAGAGACGCCGGTAAAGATAGTTCACCGGGCACAGACCGGTTTCCGTCCTGAAATCTAGGGCTGTACCGAATAACGTTGACATTCAAATTATAAATCAACATTCGAATGTTGCGCAGCTGTTTGTTTTTGGCATATCTATTCATTCTGTTTGAACCAGATAAAAGGTTAGACTACACTAATATTATTAGTATTAGCCTATACTATTTGCAGAATTAATATTCCAGTAGTGGCTGCATAGGATCGTATCCGACTCAGGTTATCCAAACATTTCCACTCTAGAGCGTTGGAAACATGTAGTTATCTGACTAAATATTCTGCTTCAATCCATATTTGTTGGCTTTTAGAACTTTCAAAAACAACATTTTCACTGCAACAGCTGTATTAATGGGGGGGGGGAGCTCGCAGCAATCATAAAATCTATTTCAGCTCTAACACTATAATAAAAAAACGATCCGTTGTATCATTTTATTCTAATTGACGATTTTTTTGGTGTGATGACATCCTAAAATATGACGACAAACATTCAAAGCTTCAATTGAAAACCTCAATAGAAGCTTCGAAGGTAAAAAAAAAAATAAAAATGAACATAAAGACATTCGGTACAGCCCAGATTTGGTCAACTTCAGGACAGAAACTCACATGAACCCTGGGTAATCACAGCGCGGGCTCCCACTGAGCCGAGTCTGAAGCGGTCCCTACGGCTTTCAGTGCTTCTTCATGGAGTCCAGGAGACGCAGGATGTGCAGGAAGAGGTTGACAATGTCCAGGTAGAGGTTGATGGAGGCCAGGATGTGCTCCTCGGGGGAGAGCTGCTTCATCAGCAGGTGGGTGTCATAGATGATGAAGCCGCAGAAGACCAGGGCCCCGGCTCCGGCCATGACCAGCTCGGTGCCGTCACTGTTGAAGAAGAGCTGCGGAGAGGACAGAGTCAGCATGAAGGAGGCCCTTTCTGGCTCATCAAAAGGGATCTTATGATTTAATAAAAAAGAAAGGTCCGTCTCTGTAGGGATCCTTTCCATAATGAAGGCAGACACTGAATAACAGAATAACAATCTGAGCCTGTTGGTTGCAAAAACAGAACTTGGGACGGAAATTGACGCCACACATCTGTCCTATAGGATTACGTAGCCCGTTTTGCAGCTGCCTGTTACAGCGTTACTCGCTCAATACTGGACCAATTTCAAAGAGTTTTGTTCACAGTCATTTAGACACCAACGCATGGGACAAACTTTAGGAAGGACGCAGGACGCAATGGTGCACTTCTGCACTGCCATCGTTGCGTCCATCCTCACCTGGTATACGCTGCTGCCTCTGCCCAGGACAAGGGCAGAGTGCAGCGCATCGTCCGCCCTGCTGAGAAGGGGATTGGCTGGATCTGCCGTCTCTCCAGGACCTGTGCACCTCCGGGAGGCCGAGGCGGGGCAGGAAAGATTGTAGCCGATTCCCTCTCACCCCAGACACAAACTGTTTGTTTGGTCTGGTTATAGCCAGACTACCCCGGACCCCCACTGACACAGACTCTTAACTCTTTGTTTCCTGTCTGACAATATGACTTTCTATAACATCCCATACCCACACCCATGTGTGTGGTGTGTCGGTTTCTGCGTGTAAGGCTCATTTCTGCACATCCGTGAACAGGGACCATGCAATTTAGGATCACGGCAAAAGTGAAACAGGTTTCAGCTTGAACTTTGCCTAGCTTTGCATTGCCTACAGCCAATCGGTTTGCCTTCATTTACAACGTTCCACTGACTCTGTATGCATTCATGCTTTCTTTACATCTATACATGCTTTCTTTGCATTGTATATGCTTTACTGTATAATGCTACTGACGAATAGCATTCATCATATCCTGCTCTCTAGCCGCTGGGTATAAAATAAGCACTCATCTGAGTGGATATATAAAAAAAATTATAAATAAATAAACACACTCCACAGAGACAAACCTACTTCAAAAACTTGAATACATATTTTTACATTATGTCTTTGTTTCAGTTTCTTTATTTCTCTATTTGTTTCTCTTTCTGTTGTTTGTTATTTTTACTTTCTTTTTCTTTGGAGATCTTCTTTCTTTCGGTTTTCTTTTCTCCATTTATTTATATTAAGTGGCTGCTTGCAGACTGACTTGAGGCCATTTTGTAAGGCCATGGGAGTCACGACAAAGTGATCTGGCAAAAGAACATGCAGTTGTAGGCGAAAAAAGTCAAACGTGGCTTAATGCAACCTCATCTGGCAAGGTGCTGCTTTGGCCAAACACATACACTCCTCCTGGTACATTACCGTGCATTCTGCTAGATAAACAAGATGGAGGATTACATGTCCCTGTGATAACTTTCCAGAATTGTAAAATCCTTTCTCTATATTCTATTCTCTGATAAGCTTTCAGACTCGTGGATCTGTTACTCACATCAGGCTTCCTGGATCAGATTTGACCTTTAGCACCTGTAGTGCCGTTTTCTGTCCGAATGAAGGCCTCTTCGTTGTCTCCCTTTTTATTTATATCATATGAAAGACACGCTAATGTCACTTACCCTCATGAAGCTTGCAATGAGGAGGATCCACAGGCAGGCGAACAGCCTGTGAAGACAGAACAGATCAGGTACAGTCAGTCGGGGTTATACAGCTTTGATTAAAAAAAATAAAAAAAAAAAACACTGTGCAGCAGCCATGACACACTCACCCTGCTCCCATTTTGCTGAAGTCTCTCTTGGACTGCAAGGTGTAGACTGTCAGTCCAGCAAACACAGCACAAGTCAGGAACAAGGCTTGCAGCACGGTGGAGTATTCATAGAAGGTCACTGTGGGGGGGGGAGAGAGAGAGAGACTCTGCAGTCAGGACAGTCTGCAAACAGGCTCTAACCACGGAAAGTGACCAAACTCCTTCAAAAACACTTACGAGCTGTGGCCACAGAAACTGCTTCCAGCAGAGTCTGAAAAGAAGACACAATTCTGATAAATAAAGAGGACAGCAGCGGAGCTAGCATCACAACATGAAACCTTCACACTCTACACCAGTGGTTCTCCAGCTTTTTTCGATAATGTTCCCCCTTTGAACAGTGTTTTTAATCATTTTTGGTAGAAAAAAAAAAAAGTCTCTATAAAGAGGAAGAATACAGCGATGTCAGCGATAGATTTACTAAACAACAGCTTTGGACCTGGAACATATTTAATGTTGATGACAAATGGAGACATCTTAACTTTAAAAAATAACGAAAAAAAAAAAAAAAAAAAAAAAAAACGGTAGAAAGAAGGAAATAAGGCAAAAAAAGGTTGAAAATAATAAAAATTTCGAAAAAAAAAAACAGTAGAAAGAAGGAAGGCAACACAATGGCGACAAAATTCAAATTAGCGACAAACTTCAAAAAAAGTGACAAAAACTGACAATAGAAAAAAGTAAGGAAGAAAGGCAAGAATAAATCAAAACAAACGACAAGACCATCAAAAAAAAAGGTGACAAACTTCAGAAAGAGACCAAAACTTAAAGTAACTACAGCCTTGGAACTGAAAAACATTTTGCTAAAAATGTCACATACCACCCTCCCCCACGTAGTCCTCCGGAGTACCCCTAGGGGGACACGTACCTCCTGCAGTCCTCCAGAGTACCCCTAGGGGGACACCTACCCCCATTTGAGAACCACTGCTCTACACCATGTGTGAGTGCTGGACAGCGTGGGATTTATTGTGGTGCTCCGGCTTAACAGATGTTACATTCACCGGCCAGCCAACCTAAATGTTACGGTCCCTAACATTTAGCCAACAATTAGGACTTAACAGACTGGACACAAAAAACGGCTTACAAATATGAGCAGCAGGTAGAGGTTGACTGGATGCTGGTGTCTGTACACGGCCAGGGCCAGCAGGAGAACCAGAGAGCCCAGAGCCGAAACCAAAACCACAGCAGGACTGGGGGGAGGAACCAGAACACAGTCAGACAACGCAGCCAACACAAGCTTCAGAAATATTAGTCAGAGAAGATGTACACTACCAACCAATTCCAACATCAGTTGTTTATCAGGTTTTCAAAAATGGTCAACATAGGACTGTACAGACAATCATTATAAACGCAACGCCTATGTTATCGGGTTGCAGCACAACTTTAAGATATCTCACAATCCCGACAAATCTGTTTTGTGTGATTTGGGTGAAATTTCCCTTTAACACAGGTTTGCAATTGGATATTGTTGTAGGCTATATGTTCAGTAACTAATGTGTAGGGCTGCAACTAACGATTACTTTCATTGTCGATTAATCTGTTGATTATTTTCTCGATTAGATTAGTAGTTTTGTCTCTAAAATGTCAGAAAACTTTGAAAAATGTGGATCAGTGTTTCCCAAAGTCCCAAGATGACATCCTCAAATGTCTTGTTTTGTCCATAACTCAAAGATATTCAGTTTACTGTCAAAGAGGAGAGAAGAAACTAGAACATATTCACATTTAACAAGCTGAAATCAGAGAAGTTTTACTTTCAACCGATTGTTTCATTATCGAAATAGTATCTAAATAATACAATTAATTTAAAGTGCTCATATTCTGCTCATTTTCAGGTTCATAATTGTATTTAGAGGTTATATCAGAATAGGTTTACATGGTTTTATTTTCAAAAAACACCATATTTTTGTTGTACTTCACATTGCTGCAGCTCCTCTACTAAGGACTACTAACCAGTCAGAAGCAGAGTATGAGGGCATGCCCTGACAGTACCTAGGTAAGGACTACTAGCCAGTCAGAAGCAGAGTATGAGAGCATGCCCTGACAGTAGCTAGGTAAGGACTACTAGCCAGTCAGAAGCAGAGTATGAGGGCGTGCCCTGACAGTACCTAGGTAAGGACTACTAGCAGAGTATGAGGGCGTGCCCTGACAGTAGCTAGTTAAGGACTACTAGCCAGTCAGAAGCTGACCATCCTCACCTGGCGTGGACAAACTCCTTGATGGGTTGAGAGAACATGAAGAGGGCCGAGGTGGCTGTGGTCAGAATGATCTGCAGGCTGAGCAGGGTGTACACCTTCCTGAGGAAGTCTGATTAACAAAGACAGCAATGGGGTCAAAACCACACAGAAACAACTTTAATTATTTAGCTAATTAAGATTTAAAAACATAATTAACAAATAAATCATGATGTACTATTAAAAGATTGAGACAAGACTTTTTTGGTCCCAGGTGAAGGTTCATAAGCTACCCAGCGGTTTACTTAAGTCATATTTTGAATAAATGACTTTTAGGCCTACTGGTTAACTGTATTTAACAGCATGTCTACGCTGGGATAGCTCAGTTGGTAGAGCGGGCGCCCATATACAGAGGTTTACTCCTCGACGCAGCGGACCCGGGTTCGACTCCGACCTGCTTTGCTCCATGTCTCTCTCTATCATGTCTTCAGCGGTCCTATCAAAATAAGGGCCTAAAATGCCCCCCCAAAAAAATCTTTAAAAAGCAATAAAACATTAACGTTACTTCTACTTAAATAAAAGATCTCAGTAACGTTACTTCTTCCACCACTGCAGCTGGATACGTTTCTGTAATAGTAAACATAGGATTGGCTCGTTCAACTTAAGCCAACAACGTCAGGTAAAGCCTCTAAAAGACCAATGCTAACAACATTGACACTGTAGCTAACGTAATGTTTTAACCAGTGCTATCCAGTTAATACTGGGCTGGCTTTTTGTGACACCGAGGTAATACGTGGTTGTTAAGGATAAAATGTTAGCTATAATAACAACAGTCAGTGGCAGTAACGTTAATGTATATTTCTAGAGTAAGTAGCTAGCTAAGTAACGTTCAACGTTACTAGCGTTAGCTGACGTGGCTAAAGTGCCGTTAGCACTAGCTAGCTACGACGCAAGCCTTGTTTTGCTTACCCATACGTATCTGGACACTTGCTGTAGCAACATTCGTGCCATAGTTGAAGTCGTCTTCAATAGAAGACCTGGGGTATGTTTCACTACTCATCGTGTTACTGTTCTCAGCCAACGTTAGATAAAGAAAGGTAGATTATGTGGATGGAAGAGAATACGGAAACACTGGTGTTTACAATGCAGTGACGTCAGCAAGCTGACTTAAAAAGAAAAAAAGTAAAGCTCTCTTTTTTTCGACAATCTTTATTGACTATGTACAAGGGACAATGCTGAGTGACGGAATGAATAATAGGCTGATAAAAAAGAAAGTTTCAGGTTGCACACAGGGAACACACAATACACTACTTAAGTATTTTACAGCATAAATATGTGTAAGTATATAGCTAAACATAACGTGGAATAGAAACAACCTCTTTTTGAAAAAGAAACAGTGTGAGTTTTTTTTGTTATTGGAACAGGCTCTACCACAGTGGCACATGAATAAGATAATGGACACCATTAAGGAAACAATGGAAACCACCATTGTTCCAAAACAATAACAAAATGGTGCCAGTAGAGCTTAAAGGAATTATGAATTATTATTCTTAAGAAAAGCAAGAAGCCCTGCTGCTGCCCAAGGGAAGGAAGCAATGGCGGTTTGAGACTATTTCAAATGGAAGGAGGGCCCAGGCTGGGGCCACGTGCGATTTTAAGGGTACCAAATATTCTGAATATGTTAGGGCTTATGCTTTGTTCTAGTCACACATATATATATACAGTAGGCCTATCTCACAAAAGTGAGTACTCCCCTCACATTTTAGTAAATATTTAATTATATCTTTTAATGGGACAACACTGAAGAAATTACATTTTGCTAAAATGTAAAGTATTAAGTGTACAGCTTGTATAACAGTGTAAATGTGGTGTCCCCTGAAAATAACTCAACACACAGCCATTAATGTCTAAACCGCTGGCAACAAAAGTTGTATAAAGTGAATATGGAAAGTACCCAATGCCAATCTCTAGGTATGGTGAAGGGTATGTGATGATGTGGGGTATTTTAATTCCAAAGGCCAAGGGAACTTTATCATGATGTATAGTATCCTGGATCCATGAAATAACTGGCCTTTAAAATAAACATCTGCCTGATATGGGAATTTAACATAGGGGTGTACTTACTTTTGTTGTTGCCAGCGGTTTAGACATTAATGGCTGTGTGTTGAGTTATTTTGAGGGGACAGCACATTTACAGTTATACAAGCTGCACACTTAATACTTTACATTGTAGCAACGTGTAATTTCTTCAGTGTTGTCCCATTAAAAGATATAATTAAATATTTACTAAAATGTGAGGGGTGTACTCATACTGTATATATATATATATATATATATATATATATATATATATATATATATATATATATATATATAACTGGGCCTACAATAATGTGTACAGCTTTTCAAAACCAGAACCAAAAACTTTCTGATGGCCTTTATGCTTTTTTTTAAAAACAAAATATTATTAAACAATAATTTGGCCGACAGCCCTGCAGTGACTCTGAGGACCCCCCAGGGTTCGCGGACCCCCAATTGAAGATCACTGACTTATAGTAAGTCTGGCCATGGTCTCTGTGATTTATTTCACAAGAGGGTCCTCGTCACCTATATAATACTATATAATACATGCATGTATTATATAGTATTATATAGTATATAGCCTCATGAGGAACATTGAGGGAAAGATATTGCTTATGACCACAAAAAAAAGCACAGTTAATATACAACGAAATTAGATTACAGGAAGCAACGGGGGACAGGCAAGGATTGTAAGACTTGAAGATATTAAGGAAAATAGAGGAACAAACAAAGCAGGGGGGTATGAAAATGATATCTCTTCTTCTCTATATAAAATACATCCTTCGTGTCACAGGGGTCTGGCTGTCATGTTGATCTGTTCTTAGATGCAGTTTTTCGGGGCATGTGACAGTGGTGAACGTGGGTCTTCAGGGAGTTTCCACAAGCCTCCCTGTACACAATGAACCAAACCTGTTTGGACATATTTCACCTAGTAACAGTGTGATGGGAATTTATGATTGGCTGGTGTGGTGTAGTGGGGCTGTCTCAGGGCACTGGATAATTCTGCTCCGCGTTCTACTTTCACTTTAGTTTAGCTCTCTGAAGAAAGCAGATAACACGCATCTGTGTGTCATCCCCACGTTCTGTAAAACATATCAAAGAGGATCCAATCGACCATGATGCTTGCTTGGTGTCTAGCAGCCCTGGTAGCTGTCTCCTTTGCAGCTGATTCCAAACACAGTAAGTACTATTTTTTTTTTTTTTTTTTTTTAAGCCGTAACTTAATCAGAATCCGGTTTATTGCCAAGTTATGTTTTCACAAACAAGGAATTTGCTTTGGTGTTTTGGTGCGTAGACAAGAAACGTACATGTAACATAGATTACAATAAAATAAATAAACACGATTTAAAAAATGATGTACAATAGCTGTTTTAAACATTTTACTGAAGAAACTACCTCAAGTAAAATGGCCTCCATCCTGGTGTCTGCCATCAAACTACATCACAGATGAATAATGAGGGCTGTATGTGTGTTTCTGATGGCCAACACAGAGTCCAAACAGGCAACAAGGTGTAGGCCTACATCTTTAATAAGCTGCTCGGGCTCTGGAAGAGGCTGATGTAAGAGTCAAAGTTAAAGGAGAGAAGCATTGTACAACTTGTCTGCCATTGTTTTTAATCACGGTGGAATTCCCCTCAACAGTTTGAATTTGCTTTCGGTTTCCTGTAATCCCAGCTCTGCTGTCACAGCACCCTCCACTGGCACACACACACACACACACACACACACACACACACACACACACACACACACACACACACACACACACACACACACACACACACACACACACACACACACACACACACACACACAGATACTGATGAAGAGTTCGGAGGATGACTGTGGAACATTTCTTCCATTTTCTTAGTTGTTCAGTCAGCTAACATTGAAGGGGATTTGAGGGGTTTCAACATGTGCTTTTACAGGGGCAGTTCTAGGATCAGACCTTTAGGGGGGCTCAGCCCCCTAATGAAAATGTGACACGGATACAGCCCCCACTAAATCAGTAATTTCACTGGATAACAATGACTATTGTATTTATTATTATAACAGAGGATAAATGCAAAATATTGAACATGTGAAAACACTACGAAAGTCCCTTTATGGACTACCAGAATCAAATGAAATGATAATGAGGTGTAAACAATAACTAAATAAATAATAAAACTTTCCTTGACTGGGTTGCAGGTGCATAGCATTAGCAACAGCGACACAGGATATTAAATCAAGCCCTTTGAACCTGTAATAGTTTGCCCTCTAGCATTAACAGACAAGTTTGCAAACTCTCACTTGAACCACTAAAATTAATTTAAAAAAAAAGAAATTAGTTATTATAATTTTTAGGGGGGGCTGAGATTAAATTTAGGGGGTCTCAAGCCCCCATAAAAATGGTCTAAAATCACCACAGGTGCTTTATAATAGGAAAGCAATTAGTACAATTATTTTTTCAATGTAGATGTCTTTGTGTGTGTCTGTATCACCGGCAAACTACATTGTTTTAAAAGTGCTTTCAGTTTTTAATGTGCTCGACTCAGTCCCTTGTGTAATGGTGGTTTGGCGTCATTCCCTTCTCCGTGTTGCCTCTAGCTCCCCCCAAGGTTCAGGTGTACAGCCACAATCCAGGAGAGTTCGGGAAAGACAACACCCTGATCTGCCACGTGACTGGCTTCCACCCCCCTGACATCACCATCCAGGTCATGAAGGATGGGGTGGAGCTCCCCAACGCCAAGCAGACCGACCTGGCCTTCAAACAGGACTGGCACTTCCATCTGACAAAGAGTGTGCCCTTCACACCCATGGACGGAGAGAAGTACACCTGCAAAGTCACTCATGGAAGCACCGTGAAAGACTATGCCTGGGGTGAGTAAGGATCAGCCCAAACGTGTGTTGTAATATTCTCATAACCGAGGAGTGGACAGAGAAATTCAAACTGTATCAGCATGCGATGCAGCCAGAAAAGTCAAGGCAATGAAAAGAGACAATAGGAAGAAATAAATGATAGCAGTAAACTTGAAAACATTCAGAGACCACATACTTTTGCCAAGGCTGACAAAACGTTCTCTAAATTGAAACCTTGTGTTGTCCTCGGGTCAAATTTGACCCATTTTATATCAGAATTATGGGTTTCTTTGAACCAAATTGCCCCAAAATAACATGAATGGGTGGATGTACGTTGTATGGAAGCCATGTAACATTCTTGGCAGGTAGAATTAATGACTACTTTCATTGAATTGTGGGTGTTTTTTTTAATTTATTTTTCAATTTTATAGCATTTGAAATAAACTGTGATCATCCTCTGATCTTAACGATCAGTCAAAATAATCCACAATTTCTGTTTTGTTTTTTAAACAAAAAAGGTATTATGTCATTTAAATTATGTTTATTAACGATGTAATTAAAAAAGCGTCGGAAAAAAGTGACACAAACGTTTCAGAAAGCGTCAAAAAAAGTTGGGAAAAGAGCCAAAAAAAGTTCACGATCTACAGGTTAAAGACAATTGCATTATTTTATTTCACCAGCTTTTCTGAGATTGATTTAAAAAACAATAACTAATGTATGCTTTTTTCTTTTTTTGATAGAGCCAAACATGTAACCGTCAGCAGGCCCAGACTGGTGAGTTCTCGTCCTTTTTACCCTCCAGTGAAGTGAGTGTCACGTTGTATTGTCAGACGTTGATTTGTCGGTGTCTGCTGCAGGGTGCTGCCACCTTGTTTTTCTCTGTCCAGATCGACGCCGGATGTTTTGGGCCCCCATCCGGCAAATAATTCTTCACATCTCCAATTAACAGGATCACAGTTTCTCCGGACATCCTCGCTTTTCTTTTCACAAAACAACAAAAATCAATATGATATTCAGGGGGAATTTTCATTTACTAATTTAATGTGAGAGACTGCATGGGCTGCGGGGACATTTAGACATTTTGTAATGTAGCGGTGTGTTGCTTAGATTGCTTATATTCCAGCCTTTGATAATGAAATGTATGTACAGTCTATTAAAATAAAGTGATAGAAGTTAGTTTTTTCTGTACACAACTCTTTCCTGTACCTAAACGAGGCAATCAAATTGTAATTGGTCAGAGTTATAAATACACAAATTGAGTTTTCTTTCCGGACCAAGTAAAAGTTGTGTTAAACTATTTTGATTTGTGATTTAAGGTAGGGCGATTTGTCAGTGCCCTCTATTAAATAAAATGCCTCATAAAAATGCCTTGATGTCTTCGTTTTTTTTTTTAAACACAAACCTCTACAATGTATACTTGTATCATAGGGATATTGATCGACATGTTGTCTTTGTGGCTTTATGAAGATGAACATGGTAACATGTATGGATCCATTTCAGGTGGGCAAAAAAAAAGTCATCTAGAATGTTTCCTTTCAGGTCAGGGTTCAACCTGAGACACATGCATTTAGGGCAGGCAGTGGAATGCTGATCACACAGAAAACTACTATTCCATATAAGGACAGCTGTCCCTATGTGTATATATACTGTAAATGACACAGTATATATACTGTCTGTAAAGTATAAATGATCACCCCATTCTGTTACATCTCCTTAGCCCACTTCATTCCAACCTATTACCACTAGTGTTACACTTATTTCTGGAATTTATGGTCAATAAACCTCTTTAATATGAACTTACACCTACTTTCTGAGTTCAAAAAAAGAAGCACAAATTATGAATTATTTTGACTAACAAAGGATGTGGAGTGGATCCCAGGCTGGTATGTGTCAATGTTTAGTCAGGAAACGGTTTTGAAACAATTTCACTTTCTTTTCAAATGCTATAAAGTTGAATTAAAAAAAAACACAATTCAATGAGAGTAATGATCCGATCCTTCATTTTTTATTTTTTATTTTTTTTTATTTTATGCAATTTGGTTTTAAGTAACCTATATTTCTGATACAGAGACTTTAAAAACGGGTGAAATTTGACCCAAGGACAACAGAAGGGTTAACATTGACCCTCTGATCAGTGACTTCACTAAAAGTGTGATTTTCATCTGCCTAGTATTGTGTATGCTTGCTCACTGTACACTCTTACTAAAAACAGAGCCATCATTAGGGTAATTTGTGTGCTTTTCCTACTACTACAAAAGGTCATACTATACAGATGTAAAAAGAAAAGAAAAAATAGACAGTAAAAAACAAGAACAAAAGATAGGACATAAATGTAAAAATCATTTACATGTTATAATGTCAGCGTTTGTGTTATGTACATCATATAATCATTAACTTATAGGTATTGATGGTTTTTAAAATCAAATACGATTGCGCTTTACTGCTGAAATGCATTAATAAAGAGCAGGAAAGTTGGCTTGGTTCCTGACCCTTTTTTTCTTATGAATATGGAATTATACAACAACAACATAAATAACAAATTCAATCTCAATCTGTTCTGGACTCAAATATGGCATCATATCAAACATATTCATATTCAAACACATCAAACAATCATCTTAAGTTTCTTTTTTAGAAAGTTTGTCTGACATCCACCCAGAACATTCTTAAATAAATAAATACAGTGAAAAAAAATGGAAAATACTCTCTTCTAGTTCACAGAAATCACGAATAAACTAAACATCCCGTGTGCTCGTCCTATAGGCCTACTATGACAAGTCAAAATGTCTGCTGTGAGAAATGCCTATCATATGACTAATATAAGGAAGTGGCTTGTTATAATAACATCAGGTGATTTATCACAGTGCTATAAGCAATATTCAGTGGAAACACTGTTTAAATGTTGTCATTCTGTACATATTTTGTGTGTACAGCCAAGGTATTTATGTTAAGTAACTGTATTTTAATTTTTTTTAATCTATTCCTTTTTAAATATTTGCATAGCTAATTGCTACTATTTACAAATACATGCCATTGTGCAACCCGTGTTGTAAAATGACAAATACAATTAACTTTGAACAATTTCAATAGTATTCCCACTGCTGTGGTTGACTTTTCTTTTCAAATGACAAAATATCAATAGTAGGTCTATCTTTGTGTGTGAGGAATAAAAGATATCACAAAACATATCAACTATGGCGACTAGCAACCATAGACTAGCTAGCAACTCGTAGGCAGCTCAAACAAACATGGAGGGTTTATTTATTTGACAGAAAAGAACTGCGCCACACAGGGCAACATCTCGTAGTAAAATCTACCTAGCAACACTTCATCTGGATTATTCTATTGGTGGAGGAAGTGGAAAACCTCCCGGAAGCACTTTTAGTCATTTCGACCGGACCGACAGCCGACAGCGTCCCCGCCGTTTAACAGAAAGAACTCCCGAATAAAAAACACATTTACTTTCGTTTTGGCTCGCGGGGCAGCTTTATTTGACGATACGACACTTTTCTGTAACGTTACGGAGACCAACTGAAGGTAAAATCATGAAGACATTTGTCTGCGCACTTCTCGTCGGTCTGCTCTGTCTCTGTCCTTCAACAGCCAAAGAATGTAAGTAATCTACTGTACTTTTATATGTGACAATATAGTTAGAAATGGCGCTGTGTTATTACGCGGAAGCCTCTCTGAAATGGCAAGTAGGACCAAAAGGGCTCGGGTCTAACTAGGTTGAAAGTTCCCGTTTAGTTCACAGCCTACTTAAACACAAACATGTGAAGAAATAGCCAAATGAATAGGTCCGCTAAAAGTAAAGTAGAAACTTAGAGAAATGCGGTGTATTAGAATCATGAGTTTAAAGGGGAGGCGCTCTAATGTCGTGTTATATGGTAGTAATAACATATTATCAGTCTTGTATACAGTACTTAGAAAGCTACACTTGAGTCAAAGTGTCTTACCAGAACATGACTTTGGTAGAAGTTAAACCCAGCTAACAATTTTTGGTTCCCAGAACGTTCTGGGAACGTTCGTTTTTGGTTGCGCGAACGTTCCCTGAAGGTTAGGTTTGGTTGTGTTTTGGTTTGGTTGTGTTTTGGTTATTATGGAAAGTTGGTTGAACGTTCGTTTTTGGTTACATCGAAAGTTCTCCGAACGTTGTCAGAACGTTCCCAGTTATAGTAATATTCTAAATGGGGACTTAAGTCCCCATTTAGAATATTAATTGAGTAAAAGTCTTTTAAAGTATCTGATATTTACTGTACTTAAGTATCAAAAGTCATTTTATGATATTACATGTTAACTATTAGAAGTGAAAGTAGAAAAAACTTTGATTATGAACTTTATTGTGGCTTCCTTTATAGTGAAGTACAATAGGCCTTTTTCACGGCAGACATGTTGACATGTCATAGCAGGAAAAGCACAGGTGTATTCAGAACCATTACTGATGGCTGCATTCCACTTAGGAGAGGCCCTGGTATTAAACGATTAATGATGGCTGCATTCCACTTAGGAGAGGTCCTGGTATTAAACCATTACTGATGGCTGCATTCCACTTAGGAGAGACCCTGGTATTAAACCATTACTGATGGCTGCATTCCACTTAGGAGAGGTCCTGGTATTAAACCATTACTGATGGCTGCATTCCACTTAGGAGAGGTCCTGGTATTAAACCATTACTGATGGCTGCATTCCACTTAGGAGAGGTCCTGGTATTAAACCATTACTGATGGCTGCATTCCACTTAGGAGAGGTCCTGGTATTAAACCATTACTGATGGCTGCATTCCACTTAGGAGAGGCTGTCAGTACCCGATCCGTTCCACCTGCACAATCCGTTCTGCGCAAGATGTTCACGCATGCGCTGTGGTACGAGGATTTACGACACTACCCAATCTGTTCCCACGTTAGCCTCCAGCTAACGTTAGTTTAGCTAATAGCTAATTCGGTGGACCACTAGGTGATTATAGCGGTCTGCCGTTAGCCTCCACCGGAAAGCTAACGTTAGTTTAGCTAACGGTTAATTTGGCTAACCGCTAGGTGATTGTAGCGGTCTGCCGTTAGCCTCCACAGTTAAGCTAATGTTAGTTTAGCTAACAGCTAATTCGGCTAACCGCTAGCTGAGACAGCATGTAAACTTTAAAAGACCCTCAAAATAAAACTTGAAAATAAACGTTAACATATATAACAGCTGTTACGTCAGTTCTACTTTCATTTAAAATACAATCACTCAATACTTGTCTTTATTGTTATTACTGTAAAGTCTTAATTTAGTTGTAGCCTGCTTTTCCCATTATGTTTGACTTAACGTTATTTTAGACTGAATCTAGCTGTCCGTTCTGCCTGCACGATCCGTTCTGCGAATGCCTTATTTTAGACTGAAGGCTGTCGGCTAGCGGTTAGCCGAATTAGCTGTTAGCTATCCCGGTGGAGGCTAGTGTGGAACAGATTGGGCAGGTCGTAAAACGGTATTATCATCTGCGCATACGTCATGGCATACATGTCATCTTGCACATGCGCAGAACGGATCGTGCCGGTGGAACGGATCGGGTACTGACAGAGGTCCTGGTATTGTGCATGCTGACTCACTGTAATAGCTTCCTGGAACACTTGATGGAACGGAGCTATCGTTAAGGTTATCAGTTTCAGCTGTGCTTTTCCTGCTATGACAAGTCAACATGTCTGCTGTGAAAAAAGGTCCGTACCTTCCACACCTTCTTAAACATCAAGTCAAGAATTAGATTTTATTTTTGTGAGGAAGATTCTTTCACTCCAACGTACGAAAACATTTCTTAGCAAGTAACGCGTAACTAAGATGCTTAGGGGAAATGTAGTGGAGTAAAAGTAAACATTTGATTTAGGATATGTAGTGGAGTAAAAGTATCCAGAAATATGAATAACAAAGTAAAGTACAGATACGTGAAAATTAGACTCAAGTACAGTAACGTTACATTACAACAGTGCATAATACTACAGCATATCATTGTAGTTTCAACATGGCATCGTGACTTTGCGTAAACATACACGCCACTTTCCTAAAGCCAAATGGCGTGTTATCTGTACGCATTTTGAGCTTTCCGCGTGTATGTCTACGCTGTATACAGTGGATGTAAGGTACTACTCCCTATCCGTAATTTACATGTCATGTAGGTCAATGGAGGCCAAACGGCGTTGATAAACACGCTATAAAACGATTATGCGTCTTCATAACATGCCAAAATGGCATACGAATTGGCGTGTCATACATACACCACTTTATGAGATCAGTCTGGTAGTTTAATAGTAGGATGAAAAGGGGGCAGAATCTATAATGTATTGAGTAGAGCAAGTAAGGGAGTGAAATCTACATTAGTCCGCCAGCTCATTCATATTCACATCAAACCAGTGGTGTAGTCTACGTGATACGCAGGTATACACGCAGTATACCCACTAAGAAAGCTCCAGCCACTTAAAAATGCCCAATGACACACAACAACATACTTTCCATTATATTTGATATATTTTGAATTGTCATCTGTGGTTTTCTTCTACACAAAATATAGGTATTTCCACTGTAAATTGGTCCCCCACCCCATATATATATATATATATACACACAGTACAGTATATCGACTACAGTACATTAGACAACACCACTGCATCAAATACTTTCTGCACATGTGTGAAAGTTCTTCTGTTTCTTGGTAGCGCCGCCCAAGGTCCAGGTTTACAGCCGGGAACCGGGACACTTTGATAAAGTCAACACCCTCATCTGTCACGTGAGCGGCTTCCACCCACCAGAGATCACCATCCAACTGCTCAAGAACCAACAGGAACTGCCAGGATCCCAGCAGACCGACCTGGCCTTCGAGGAGAACTGGCACTACCACCTAACCAAACATGTGCCCTTTACCCCAAAGAGCGAAGACAATTTTGCCTGCAAAGTGACTCACATGGGAAAGACCCAAACATACGTCTGGGGTATGTGTCTGTCTCTCTGTTTTGTTTTGTTTTTCTTTCTCTGTCTACTGTCTACCCCCATTAATTACAGTATTAGGTTTACAGTCAGAGTATACTCATTTAGAATAAGAAAAAAAAGACGAGAAAGGATTTACACATAACACTACACTCTACACCAGTGGTTCTCCAGCTTTTTTCAACAATGTTCCCCCCCTTTGAACAGTGTTTTTAAGCCATGTACCCCCTGACCAGCGCGAACTATTTTTGGTAGAAAAAACAAAGTCTCTATAAAGAGGAAGAATACAGCGATGTCAGCGATAGATTTACTAATCTATTTACTTGGACCTGGAACATATTTAAATGATGATGAGAAAAGGACACAAAAACTGTAAAAAAATTAAAATAAAAAACGACAAACCTTGGAAAAGAAGGTAGAAAGGAAGTAAGGCAAGAATAGGTCGAAAATAGTAATAATAACTTCGAAAAAAAAAAAGTAGAAAGAAGGAAGGCGACACTAGGGTGACAAAAGTGACAAAAAATTCAAATAAGTGACAGACTGAAAAAAGTGACAAAAACTTACAAGAAAAAAAGAAAGCAGAACAAAGTAAGGAAGAAAGGCAAGAATAGGTCAAAACAAACGACAAGACCTTCAGAAAAAGGTGACAAACTTCAGAAACAGAGACAAAAACTTTGAAAAAAGCGACAAACTAGGAGAAAAAAAAGACAGCAGAAGTAACTAATGCCTTGGAACTGAAAAACATTTAGCAAAAAATGTCACGTACCCCCTGCAGTCCTCCAAAGTACCCCTAGGGGGACATGTACCCCCTGCAGTCCTCCAGAGTACCCCTAGGGGGACACGTACCCCCTGGGGGGACACGGACCCCCATTTGAGAACCACTTCTATACAACATTCTCTAAATTGCACTATGAAACTACATTAATATACTATAGTTGATGTGTATTTGTTTCACACACAAATACAAATCACATTGAAGAAATATAAAATACATGTGAGGATGTGGTAGAGCCTGTAATGGCTTATATAAAAACCAAATGTAAACTGTCAAGATACAAAATCACCAGTACGCTTTCAGTATTAGAGTTCCAAAGTTTCATATAAAATAAGTGTACAAAAAACTAATACAAGTAATTGCAATTTTTTACAGTGTAAACAACAGTTTCTAAGAGGGATACTTTTTTCACACCGTTCCGAGGAAACATGTCGCTCCACACGGACGCCGTAGGAAAACGGCGCGTGCCGTTTAGAGATTGGACGTGCCCCAGATAAGCAAGACCACGCGAAATCTGCAAACGCAGGAGTCCGCGGATATTGTTTTTAACATGTTTTTGTTTCTCTCTACAGAGTCAGATATGTAAGCTCTACGCTCGGCCTTGCTCCAGGTGTGTACCCATATTCATTCTAAATGTCATTTTTAAATTCGGTAAACAAGTGACACTGTTTCTAACCCTTTTGTTTGATGACCACAGGTGTGCTCAGTATCAGGAAGATGAAGAAGATTAATTGACTATCTGTAACCTTGGGGTTTTATCGTGAAAGTTTGAGCATCATGAAAATGTCAGAAACAATTGCACTTCAACTTCTCTGTATGTTTTTATACCAGAAATAGCAAATGGCAATAAAGCTCCATTAAGTAGTAGTTGAACCACTAGATGTGCCTGTTAGTGTGTAGCCACACAGGAACAGATCAATAAATAATAATAATAATAATAATAATAATAAATAAGGTGGAGGGTAAGTGATCACAAAGATAAATACAATACATACCTGTCCATTCGGTTTATCTCTCCAAAATAATGTGCATGAACAAAATATGAAATCAGTTTTTAGTTAAATTGAATGATTGATGTTGGCATCCAGTCAGCTTTGAGCCCACAACCAACTTTACCATTGTACTGCTTAATGGAGCTTTAAGGAAGCCTTTAGTGATTGGACATGTAAGTGTTTGCATTCTGTGTTTTTAATGCTTAATCTGTAATGGCTAAAATATTTTAATCATAACTCTTCTTAATCATTTGAATATACATGAAATTGCTTTTTTAATTATCTTGTGCACCATTTTATCTTCTGAAATATTAAGCTTATTATTTTCCAGTTCATTATGCAGAAGGACTCCCAAACCTGAGCACTTATTTATGTAGATCTCAGTTGATGAATATTGACATGTTAGGCTCAGAATGTCAGAATGTATCCTATACAATATGGTTGGGTAATAAAGGTGTTTATCACGCTTCCCTGTTCAGATTATTGTTCATATATATATATTACATTTCACACTAGAGTTTCAAAACTTTAGCGTTGTGGAAGGAAAGGGGCTTTTGCAGTGAAATATTAGCAGCACTGAAGAGTCCAAAGAGTATTTTTCATGTCTGTCAGGTGACCGTATGAAGAAATAAACAGGCTGTGCTGTAACCATTCCTCCTGTTCACACTGGCAATTAGCAAACGCCTTCCTATAATGCAATTTCAATGTGAAGTAATGGAGGACAAATCTCCAGAGGGGAAATTCAGTAAAACTTCCTGGGGAAACAACAAAGGGGAACCTCACACTAAAATACTTCACTTTGGAACATGGCCACTTCATTTGATTCACTTCATTAAGGCTGCTGAAGCCTCATACTGGCTTCAGATACATTTGGGATCATATCTTTGCACAGAACAAGTTATGGATGTTGGCCACCATAACTTCAATTGGAGGCACATTAGGAAGGAATCTGAATTGTCAGAAACATTGGATTTTTGACATTTTGACTACGGTCATAGTTTATGTTGAAAACGTTATTACGTCAACGTTCTTTTAAGTGTCACGTTTTGAACATGCAAATCCCAACATTGACTCAATACTGTCTCAAAGTAGCCTACCTACTGTCAACTCTCACCGAACATATTTGAACTTAAATAAGGACTGGTAAGCAACAATTAGGAGTGTGTGGGACATTTCAAATAAAGTCCTTTTTCACTGTCCTGGAGTGTGTATGCTTTTAGAAGACAAAGACCACGGTGGTCCATTTACAAACATGTTAATGAATGTGTTGTCCTTACTCCTCTAAATCAGATAAAGGTTAAAGGGTGACTTCATCTTTTCAGTGGGTTCCTTTTCAGGATTCTGTGAGACTAGCTTCATACTGACTTAGTTATTAATGGTATGAATTTTAAATAAACTTATGAAGGCTATACATCATTTTCCAAATATTGCAATGAATACATATACAGTAACAATAGCCTAACATTTGTTTGGAGAAATGCAAATTGGAGTTTAGGGCAAAACGCAAATTGTTCCGGGCGGCCCCTAGCTCACCCAGTAGAGCGTGTCTGTCATGTAGGCTGAGTCCTTTGCAGCGGCCTGGGTTCGAATCCGACTTGTGGCCTTCTCCTGCGTGTCATTTTCTCTCTCTGTCTCCCCACATCCCTGTCTATCCACTGTCACTATCTAATATAGGGAAAAGCCCCACTTTTTTTCTTTCAACCACATTGCCAAAAATTTGCCAAAAACTATTTCATTGAATTTGGGTGTTTTTTTCAATTTACAGCATTTTGAAGAAAAAAAACGACACAAGAACATTGAAAAATTTGACAAAATGTCTAAAAAAAGATTTTAAAAAGTGACAAAAACGTCGGGAAAAGTGAGAAAAAGTGTCGACCAATTTTAGTTTTAAATTCTGACCCAGAAAAACTAAGTTGCAGGTCGACGGGAAGACAACAAAAGCCGCGTTGTACTTGTAAAAACCATATGTCAGTGGTACAGCAAGGAGGAAGCGTCTCATCGTGAAATCCAACTTACGTCGTGCCGGTATCCCTCCGCCACTGTTCGCTTCATACGCGGTTGTTTGACTGTTGAACTTTTGGGTTTTCCTTTGAAATGGCAGCGTGTGAGTCAGTTTATTGACTCGCTGAATACTGCCTTCAGTCATGTAGCTCGCGGGCGGAGTTTCCGTATTTGAGCAACACTGAACCACAACAACGGTGTAGGCTAAGTGGACCAGTGTCCTCCTGTCAGAGCGCCCGTTGACATGGACTCCTCCACTTTCCTCTACGATGTCCCGCCGGTTGTCGTCGAGAGGTTCTGTGAGATAATGGACAGCGGAGATGGCCGGTTCGGGTGGCGCGGACTAGGTGAGGAGCAGCTGTTATCATGGTGGTTAGAGGTTTGGGTTGAGACTGATAGAGACAGGTCTGATAGAGAGAGACAGGTCTGATAGAGAGAGGTCTAGCGCAGCCACATAAAACAGGCTTTCACCTTCTAACTTCTCACCCAGACATAGCCTACATATCTGTTCAAATTCAAAGAAGCTTTATTGGCATGAAAGTTTCAATACAAATGTATAAATGGTCAAATAGTAATATGTTAAATATCCAACAGTCATTAAGATTGATTATATTAATAGCCTGCAGTATTATTATATGTGTGTGTGTGTGTGTGTGTGTGTGTGTGTGTGTGTGTGTGTGTGTGTGTGTGTGCGTGCGCGCGCGCGCGCGTATCTCTTGTGTCTGAATGTTTTACATTGTAGAAGTGTGTGTGTGTGTGTGTGTGTGTGTGTGTATCTCTTGTGTCTGAATGTTTTACATTGTAGGAGAAGTGTGTGTGTGTGTGTGTGTGTGTGTGTCTGAATGTTTTACACTGTAGGAGAAGTGTGTGTGTGTGTCTGAATGTTTACAGTCTGTGTGTGTGTGTGTTAATATTTACAGTCTGTGTGTGTGTATGTGTGTGTTAATATTTACAGTCTGTGTGTGTGTGTGTGTTAATATTTACAGTCTGTGTGTGTGTGTGTCTGAATGTTTTACACTGTAGGAGAAAGAGCCTCACCTGTCTAGTGACCACACATCCCTTTGTGTTCTTTTGGTTTCCATCATCCCGTGTGTCTTCCTGTTCTCGATTGCCAGTTTGTGGTTACTGAGCCTGAACTTGGTTACCATCGGTCTATCTCTGATAGCAGAGAGATAGTATGCTCATAATCTCTTTTTAGGGCCAGATAACACTCTTAATCTACTTTGGCTTTTAGTTTCACTCCAATTAATAAAGATCTGCTTCATTAAATCAAGTTCAATTTGATCTGAACTTTTCATGAACCTGTGTATACAGACCGCTTTCCTCCTGTGAGCTCAGTTTGACGTGGTTTAATGTTCACCGTTTGTCCTGATCTCCAGCTGTCCGAGTTGTCCACAGCCTGTTAGAGGTCCGCATGTTGGAGCGCGTGGAGGCAGCAGGTCGGAGTCCCACCAGGGAGCTGCTGTGGTCCTGGGCTCAGGAGAATTCAAGAGTGCAGGACCTGCTTAAGGTGCTGCAAGACATCGGCCACCTCAGGGCCCTGCAGCTCTTCCAGGGTCCAGCTCAAGGTCAGTTACAAACAATTAAAGGCAATAATGACTACATCAATGGAAAATATTACTGTGAACATAGCAGAGAGCAGGGGAGAGCAGCTGTCACCTGCTGTTCCTCTGTGCAATATCTCACTGCAAGGCAGATGTAGTAAACCTGAATCTCACTCCTGTAACCAGTCATGGTTTAGACTGAGGTTAGGATACGGTGACCAGATTTCCCAGAACTAAAACCGGGACACTTTGCGCGCGACCGTAGTGCTCGTGCACGCACATAGACACAGACAGATTAGACACAATTTTGCCAACAGCACACGTAGGCCTACTGCTCACAACATAATGGGCTATCTCAGTTAATATTCACTGAGTGAGTTTCGTGGGGGACCAACTTTATTTTTTCAGGATTAAAGCATTCTTTTGGAAAATGCACCCACTGAACTTGTGAAAAGGTATTTTTCATTGCATGGCACTAAACAAATTATTTGGAACTTCTGCCACAGGCTTGACCTAAAGTTATGGTAACGCTTTACGGGAAGGGTACATGAATTATGAATTAATGCATTAATTAATTAATGATTTGTGCATTACTTCATTCCTGTATATCTTCTGAATCATCAGGAGTTGACATGAGTTCATAGCCTCTCATTCATGACCTCATGCATGAACACATCAACTAAAGCATTAGGTAAGGTGGCTCATTATGCACAAGTTGTGTTCAAATCAGAATCTCACATTTACAGCGAAAAGACCGTGCAAAACGTGTCAGACCGTCCTGCCTACCTGTGTACATTTTAACATCAATGTACGCTGGAAGCATTTTTCACTCTAAAGTCGCTGAAGCGGTTGCTGTTTCCTGTCGGCTCTCTGCAGCTGGCGGGGCTGCGGCTCAGTTCTCCTTCGCACACACACACACACAAACACACACGGCGGATGCAGGAAAAACCCGAGATGAGACGACACGATGACCTAAAACGAGACAGATAAGAAGAGGCATTGCAGCAATGTTTACCAATATACATCGTAACGCTGGCTGCACAGATTATGCAGACGCAGACCGCTATGATTGACTGACACACACACACACACACACACACACACATTGTTAAAATCATACGCTGGACGCTTTATTAGTCTTTCTACATGGGTTTAGTTAATGATCGGGCTATAATAAGACCACGTCGGCTATGTAATCGCAGACAAACGGGACGATTTCACATTGGTTGGTGTAAACCGGGACATTTTAGCATCCCGACAGGTTTTTTGTCGGGACTCGGGACATGCAACTCTAAACCGGGACGTCTGGTCACCCTAGGTTAGGACCTCCTACCTCATTGACATATGGACACAGCAATAAATAAATGTAGGTGGACAAAAATGTAGAAATAAATGTAAAACATTCATTTCTTCTTTTATTTATACTTTTATTTAACCCTCCTGTTTTCCTCGGGTAATTTGACCCGTTTCTAGATCAGAAATCTGGGTTTCTTTCAACCAGATTTCCCAAAAAATAACTGAATGAAGTTGGATAGAAGCCTAGATGTAACACCGAATTGGGTGATCATGTATACTTTACAAACCAGAGGAGACCAGCACGTGAGTACGTAGGGAAGTGCGTCTGAATTGTCAGAGAAAAGCCTCCAAAAGCGTTAAAACCGTCCAAAAAAAGTCAAAAGCGTCATTGAGACTTAAGTCATGTTCCGTCCTCCATACACAGGAAGCCAAAATGAAGCACATCATTCACACAGAAAGGAGAATGTAATCAATCTCGTTCAATAAAAAAAAAAAAATCCAAAATAAATTAAAAGATGAATATGCAGAACAGTAGACAAATGAAAAGAAAAAGCGGCACAAAAATGCAACACTGTTATCAATCCCTGAACAGAAATATCCAAGTAGCAGAATATTTCAAAACAACGAAATACTGAATCAGTGACCATGAGTTGAAAATATGAAAAAAGGTCACAGAGTGAAATTGTGCCGACCAAGATGGGAATGGGTTTGTACACACTGCTACAAGGGCATTCAAACAGAAATATATTTCTAATGTTCTGAATACAAAGACATAAGAATAAAATATTTCCTAAAATGTTTAACCCTTGTGTTGTAATCGGGTCAAATTTGACCAGTTTTCAAAGTTTTTTTATGTCAGAAATATGGGTTTCTTTCAACCCAATTGCCCAAAAAATAACCTGGATGCGTGAATGTACAGTATGTTGTATGGAACCCATACAACGTTCTTTGCAGGTAAAATGAATGATTACTTTCATTGCATTTTGGGTGTTTTATTCAATTTCATAGCATTTAAAAAAAAAAAAAAAAAAAACAGTATCAAGACTAAACTTTGACAGGTACCTTAACTATTGGTCAAAATAATTCATAATTTCTGCTTTGTTTTAACTAAAAAGAAATAGGTATAATGTTATATAAATTGGTTAAAAAGGAAAAATGTGACAAAAACATTGTAAAATAAGCGTCAAAGGCATCGGAAAAAGAGCACAAAAAAATTACATTTTTGACTTCAAAATTCTATTTCAGAGTTGCCTGTGCCCCCCAGCAATCAGCACGCAGAGTCCAAAGGGCCGATGTCAACAACTAAAGTGAAGGTAGAGTTGCCGAACGTGTCTTCAGACTTCCAACTACAGGCGAGTTCTGCAAGTCAAGCCTCATGTTCCAGTAAGTAATAAAAAAAGCATTAGAATGAATTAATTTAAATCATTCATCTTACATACATTTGTGAAATATAATGTTTCAATGGACTCTCCCTCAGTGGTGGTCTAATGTATTTTAGCGTGTATACTGTACTATATAAATATATGGACCAGAATGGACATACCATAGTGTGGGGGTCTGGGTGTCCTCCCCCAGGGACATTTTGAGTGTCACAGACTTAATATCCTGCATTCTGATAGACTTTGTTTGCACTAATTTACAGTGGAAATCCCTTTATTTAGTCTATGCGAAGGAAAACACAGATGACAATTCAAAATATATCAAAAATATAATGGAAAGTATGTTGTTGTGTGTCATTGGGCATTTTTAAGCGGGTATATGGAAATCCTGGAGCTTCTTTGGTGGGTATACTGCGTATATACCTGCGTATCACGTAGACTACACCGCTGATCTGCCTTTCCACTAGGATTCACGCTGGTGTTGATTTTTGTGTGTGAACAAGTGTGAATCAGCATGAATGAAGCCGTTTGGGGTTCATACTAATACTGATATGTCTGTGTTCCAGTGAACTCCGCTGGAGAAATTCAGCCGCCCACAATCACTTTCCAAGACATCTTGGAGGGAACCAGGGATTTCCATCATCACATGAGGATTGCAGAGGGCCACTTTTCAGACGTCTACAGTGCACAGATAGGAAATCAAAAGATTGCAGTGAAGCTTTTTAAACAGGTGATTGATGAATTCTAACACTGACATGTTGGGAAATATGGCCTGCTTGCTGTTAAAGGTCCTATGACATGCTGCTTTTTGGATGCTTTTATATAGACCTTAGTGGTCCTCTAATACTGTATCTGAAGTCTCTTTTATATAGACCTTAGTGGTCCCCTAATACTGTATCTGAAGTCTCTTTTATATAGACCTTAGTGGTCCCCTAATACTGTATCTGAAGTCTCTTTTATATAGACCTTAGTGGTCCCCTAATACTGTATCTGAAGTCTCTTTTATATAGACCTTAGTGGTCCCCTAATACTGTATCTGAAGTCTCTTTTATATAGACCTTAGTGGTCCACTAATACTGTATCTGAAGTCTCTTTTATATAGACCTTAGTGGTCCCTTAATACTGTATCTGAAGTCTCTTTTATATAGACCTTAGTGGTCCCCTAATACTGTATCTGAAGTCTCTTTTATATAGACCTTAGTGGTCCCCTATTACTGTATCTGAAGTCTCTTTTATATATTTTTTTTTATATAGACCTTAGTGGTCCCGGAATACTGTATCTGTTGTCCCCTAATACTGTATCTGAAGTCTCTTTTTATATAGACCTTAGTGGTCCCCTAATACTGTATCTGAAGTCTCTTTTATATAGACCTTTTTTTCCAAATTCAGCCTTGGTGCAGAATTACAGCCACTAGAGCCAGTCCCACAATGAGCTTTCCTTAGGATGTGCCATTTCTGTGTCTGTAGCTATTGAGGCGGAGAGGGGGGCAAGGTGGAGGGTGGGGTGTGACGCTTGACCAACTGCCACTTTGCTTGTTTGAAAGCCATGATGTCTCTCTCTTTTTTTTTTTTTTTTTTTTTTTTTTTTTTTTTTTTTTTTTTTTTTCTCTCTCTCATGGGTGGGCCAAATTCTCTGGGGGGGCAAAGCAGAGAAAGGGGAGGTAACCTTGCTCCTTATGACCTCATAAGGAGAAGATTCCTGATTGGCTCATCTGAGCTTTCATTTTCTCAAAGGCAGAGCAGGATACCCAGGGCTCGGTTTACACCTATCACCATTGCTAGCCACTGGGGGACCATAGGCAGGCTGGAACTCATATTAATGTTACAAAACCTCATAAAGGGACATTTTCATGCCATGGGACCTTTAAACCCTCTCAGGAGGACTGCTATCAGTGTGAGCTCCGTGTGTCCTGTGTGAACACAGACGTGTGTTTGACTCCTGTAAACTCGTCTACAACGGCCTTCTAATGAATAAACATCAAACTGAAATGCATTCCTCATCCATCCTTCTCCAGGTAAATATGGAGCCATGGAAGAAGCTGTGGGATATCTTTAGAAAAGAAATGGAAATCCATCATTTGTACGTGTTAACCCCTCACTTTCAAAATACCTTTTCTATATTTGATCTGATAGAGTGTGTTTAACCCTTGTGTTGTCTTCACCATCGTCCATGAACCTGTCATTCTGGGTCAACATTTGTTTTTGAACCTTTTCTGACATTTTGGCGGGTTTTTTTCTCTCTTTTCAACACTTTTTTTTAATTCATGGTCAATAAACCTAATTTCAATGGCTTATACCTAATTTTTGAGTTTGGAAAAAAAGCAGATATTATGAATTATTTTGACTAATAGAGTAGTAAAGATCAGAGGATGTTGAGTGAATCACAGAAAGTTTGGTCAGGATGCTGTTGTGAAACCATTTAAAAAAAAGAAGAAATTTCAAATGCCATGAAATTAAATAAATCAACCAAAATTCAATGGATGTAATCTTTTATTTGACCTGCGAAGAACATGGATGCATGGATGTATATGTTGTATGGGTTCCATGCAACGTACATGCACGCATCCAAGTTATTTTGGGGCAATTTGGTTGTTAAGAAACCCATATTTATGATATAAAAAAACTTTGAATTTGACCCGAGGACAACACAAGGGTTAATATGAAGTGTGGCGATGTGTTTACAGGTACCAACATCCAAACATCTTAGACTTGTTGTGTTGTTTTTCTGACGAAGACCGCTACTGCCTGGTGTATCCGTACCTCCCCAACGGCTCGCTCTTTCACAGACTACACCATCAGGTACGTTTGTCACCGCAGTTGTTCATTTTGCTTTAGGGCCATCAGGAAGTGTGTTTCTGTGTGTGACGAGCAGTTGCTAGGTAATTCAATATCAGAAAACAGGAAGTGTGCTTTGTGGGAAGCCAAGCGTGCACGAGTGTGACGTGTTTTAGAAAAGTATATAACTGAAACATTTGAAGAAATATGATGCGGAAGAAAACTTGCAATGCGACTCAGGCAGAGGCTAGACTTTGTTATTAAACCACAACTGCTTGAAGAAAACTGTTCATCATGTAATACGGTGTTTAACCCTATTATTATGAGGAAATTCTAATTATTGCAGTCATGTAGTAGACTGCTCAAACAGGTATTTACTGCCAGTGCACTTTTGTGTGCATGTAAACATACATACATTTACAAACTGAACGCAACATTTTTTTTTTTTTACCTGTGCCATGAAGACTTTATGTCACGGCACATGCAATATTGGTAAAATATTTCAACTTTTTGGTCTAGGGGGTTTAAAGGGGACACAAACCTATTCTGCTCATTTTCAGGTTCACACTTGTATTTTGGTTTTCTACTAGAACATGTTGACATGATTTAATGTTTAAAAGCACTTTATTGTTCTCATACTGCCCAAGGATGCTGCAGCTGTATGCACCTACAGACAGTAAGAATAGAAACATATTTCACAGTGCTAAAAGTAACTCAGGTTGTAGTCTAACTCCACAGATAACAAGCGTTACATCCACTTTACCAATACCTAATGTTAATTTGGCTATTTGATAGCATATATTTGTGTTAAATCTAAAATGGTATGTTGTCCCCGTACAGGATGGAGAGCCCCGTCTGTCCTGGCAAGAGCGTCTCGCCATCATTAAAGGAACTGCAAAGGCCCTGCATCACCTCCATACAGCCCAGCCCTGCCCAGTGATCTGTGGCAACATCTCCAGGTACAACATACAGTATCTAGGATTCTCCCTCTGTCTGTCGTCTCTTGGAAGAGGGCATGGTCCATGTTAGAAGGAAAGTGGTCAAAATGAAGTGACTACAATTTATTACACTAAAAGAGGTTATTTCTACGATTTATTATTGTTATTAGCTATGTGTAATTAAGATGAGGAACACCATAGAAAATGCAATACTTGGAGATTTCTGCAAGAATCACATTTTTCGGTGATTGGATGGCGAGCACTTCTGTTCTGGGAACTGCTCAGAAACCCCATTATTGTCAATGTACCTAGGAAAGCCATAGATCCTCTGAATGCCCTAGGACTCTACTTTGGGGTTGTAAAGTTTCATGAGGCTGGGATTATCCTAGAGGTCACAACAGATCGTGTAATATAGTGAGGTTTTCCAAAAATGGTCTTAATTCAATGAAATGGCTACTATGGGGACTAACCTCATCACACAGGGTTACAATAGGGCTCATTGAATCCACGTGAGTCTCGGCTTTTCAGTCAGACCCAAATCACGTGATTCCAGGACTGTTTAGGGACCCCAGAATGCATAAATATTCAAACACACCATTTATTGTATTTATACTGCATGAGAAAACTGCATGGGATTAGTTTAGACCCATAGATATTACACATAGAACCTATTTTCATTCGGATATTTTGATGTCAGAGGTCAAGGTATCCCTTTGAAAATGGCCGTGCCAGTTTTTCCCTCGCCAAAATGTATTTATTTAGCCCCCTTCCCGACAAGCTAGCATTGACGTTGGTACCATTTGCTGCCTTAGGTCAGTTAGTTTCATATGATACCAATATCTTCACTCTAGCTTTAAAGGAACACACCGACTTATTGGGACTTTGTCTTATTCACCGTATTCCCCAGAGTTAGATAAGCCCATACATACCCTTCCCATCTCCATTCGTGTCGTAACTCTGTCTGACGCCCCCACCGCTAGCCTAGCTTAGCACAGATCCTGGAGGTATCCGGCTCCATCTAGCCTACTGCTCCCAATAAGTGACAAAATAACACCAACATGTTCCTATTTCCATGTTGTGATTTGTTTAGTCACAGTGTGTACAAATAACAAGGTCACATGAGACACCGCCATCTTCTAACCGTATACATATTGGGAACTATATTCTCAGAAAGACGAAGCACTGCTACTTCTGCTAGCTGGGCGGAGTGATTTGCTCGCAGAACTGCAGACAAACTCTCTGCTCCTCACCACGGCTTCTCAGGTGCTGCGCGCAAATCACTTCACATCAATCATTTTTAAATATAATAATATATCTTTTTTTTACAGTTGAAACCAGATATTTACATACACTTCAGAAAAAAACACAAAAACTTTTATTTCTTTACTGTCATACATTAAATCAGAGTAAACTTTTTCTGTTTTAGATCAATAAATATTAACATATTTTTTTGCATTTGTTAAATGTCAGAATCGAGCGAGGGAGAATTTTTATGTATTTTTTATCACTTTCATCAAAGTCAGAAGTATACATACACTAAGTTTATTGTGTCTTTAAACAAAAAGAAAACTCCAGATGATTCCATTCTGAGCTTAAGAAGTTTCTGATAGGTTAATTGATTCCATTTAAGTTAATTGGTGGCACACCTGTGGATGCATATAAAGGCACACCTCAAACACAGAGCCTCTTTCTTTGACATCATGGGAAAATCAAGAGAAATCAACCAAGACATCAGGAAAAGAATTGTGGACCTCCACAAGTGTGGCTCATCCTTAGGTGCAATTTCCAGATGCCTGAAGGTCCCACGTTCATCTGTTCAGACAATAATACGCAAGTATAAAAAACATGGGAATGTACAACCATCATAGCGCTCAGGAAGGAGACGTCGGAGTCCCAGAGAGGAACGTTTTTTGGTGCGAAATGTGCGAATCAATCCCAGGACAACAGCAAAAGACCTTGTGAAGATGCTAGCTGAAACTGGTAAGACAGTGTCATTATCCACAGTAAAACGAGTCCTGTACCACCATGAGCTAAAAGGTTACTCTGGGAGAAGAAAGCTATTACTTCAAAACCACCATAAAAAAGCCAGACTACAGTTTGCAACTGCACATGGGGACAAAAATCTTAATTTCTGGAGACATGTCCTGTGGTCTGACGAAACAAAAATTGAACTGTTTGGCCATAATGATAAACGGTATATTTGGAGGAAAAGCTTTGAAGCCGCAGAACACCATCCCAGCTGTGAAGTATGGGGGTGGTAGTATAATGTTGTGGGGCTGCTTTGCTGCAGAAGGGACTGTTGCACTTCACAAAATAGATTGCATCACGAGAAAAGAGAATTTTGTGGATATATTGAAGCAACATCTGAAGACATCAGCCAGGAAGTTAAAGCTTGGGCGCAAATGGGTCTTCCAAATGGACAATGACCCCAAGCATACCTCCAAATTAGTTACCATGTGGCTTAAGGACAACAAAGTCAATGTATTGGAGTGGCCATCACAAAGCCCTGATCTCAATCCCATAGAGAATTTGTGGGCGGCACTGAAAAGGCGAGTGCGAGCAAGAAGGCCTACAAACCTGACCCAGTTACACCAGTTCTGTCAAGAGGAGTGGGCCAAAATTCCAGCAAACTATTGTAGAAAGCTTGTGGAAGGATACCCAAAACGTTTGGCCCAAGTGAAACAGTTTCGGGGCAATTCTACCAAATACTAAGGAAGTGTATGTATACTTCTGACTTTGATGAAAGTGATTAAAAAAATACATAAAAATTCTCCCTCGCTCGATTCTGACATTTAACAAATGCAAAAAATATGTTAATATGTATTGATCTAAAACAGAAAAAGTTTACTCTGATTTAATGTATGACAGTAAAGAAATACAAGTTTTTGTGTTTTTTTCTGAAGTGTATGTAAATATCTGGTTTCAACTGTATATATTGGTTTCAAAAGTTCATACCATGCACCTTCAGGATTGTGGGTTTTAGGACCTCCACTGTAAGTTGCCTTCCATCGGTCTTGTGTCTCTCTGCTGTCTGTGAAGTTCAGAAGTTGACACATAATGGCTTCTCTACACAGTGCTAACATACTCTTGGATGATGCCCTGCAGCCCAAGCTGTCTGATTTTGGGTTGGCTCGTCTCCGTCCTCATACAGCCAATCATCACTGCACCATCACTCTGGATACCAGGTCCCACGGCAACCTGGGATACCTCCCTGAGGAATATATTCGAGATGGCAAGCTGTCCTTCAGCCTGGATGTTTACAGCTTTGGAATGGTGATTTTAACAGCTTAGCTTAACTTTTTTCATCCTGTGTGTACATCTGGCATAAGATGATTAAACGTGACAAAACCAACATTAGAAATCCATTGTAAGGGGCGGCCTCTAGCTCCCCCAGTAAGAGCATTCGCCCAATGTTGTCTGAGTCCTGCAGCGGCGCAGGGTTCAAATCCGACCTGATGCCCTTTGCTGCGTGTCATTCCCCATCTCTTTCTCCCCCTTTCATATCTATCCACTTTCAATGAAAGGGAAAAGCCCCCAAAAAGAATCTTTAAATAAAAAAAGAAATCCATTGTAATATGCGGTTGAGTGACTGATGCTGATATAAAGAAGACAAGTTATTGCGAAGACTATGGTTAATTTAAATGAATGGAACAATTTGAACAGGGGCAGTCGAGATTGCTGACTTAAAGGGTAACTACTGTTTTTTTTTTCAACCTGGACCCTATTTTCCTATGTTTTTGTGTCTAAGTGACTGATGGGAACAACAATCTTTGACATTGGTTCAGTATTAAGAGAGATCGCTGCAGTCGGCAGCAGAGAAACAAGCTCCAATGTAAGTTAACAGGGCAATTGTCCAGCTTGTATTTACCTTCACAAAAGTGCTCGTTTTGCCGCTGACAGACTCAGATTAATATTCTAAGTGTCTGACATCATTATGGAAAGGATTTCTAAGGAGATCGACCTCTCTGTTAAAGAGTAAGATCCAAAAGAAACAAAATAAAACTATGAAAAGCCGTTTTGGGACGTCTTTCCACTTTTCCAACCATCACAACTCTAGTTTTGGTTGACACGCTAAAAGTATTGTTTATTTAAATGGAGTCTGGTGGGTTTAGCGCTAGCGAACTCAGAGCTGTTTCTGGTTAAACAGAAAGGTCTCATAGAGGTTTTAAAGGTCTATCTCTGTAGGGATCCTTTCCATGATGTTGTCAGACAGATAATAATCTGAGTCTGTCAGCGGCAAAACGAGCACTTTTGTGAAGGTAAATACAAGTTAGACAATTGTCTTATTAACTTACATTGGAGCTTGTTTCTCCGCTGCCGACTGCAGCGATCTCGCTTAAAGTGATGGTTCGGAGTAATTCACCCTAGGGTCCTTTGCACCATGACCTCGAGCCAAACACCCCCCCAGAAGCTTTTTTCACCTGGGTCTAACATTGGGAGTAGTAGTAGGGTTAACGGACGACGTTTACGAGTTACTTCACTAATTATGCCCAAAATGATACCAAACGTCTAAAAGTAGTACAAATATGTATGTTTGTGCTCTCTCATAAAACGATGGATTGGAAAGTTTGTAAGTACACCAGAAGTTTATGTAAATAACACTTGCCTGCTGGCTTCTGCTCTCTGCTGTTGTTGTTGCTGCTGTAAGACGAGTGCTTAGGGTCGTCTACAAATTACAACACCGAAAAGAGATGCAACAAAAATATTTATTAATTTAATTTTTTTTTTAAGTAAGTGCTGTAGTATAACTAGCAGGAGACAAGTAATAATTGAGGTAAGTTTGGAGACATTACATTATTTAATCATTGAATTAATAAATATTTTTGTTGGTGTAGTAATTTGTAGACGGCCCTAAGCACTCGTCTAACTGCAGGTAGCAGCAGCAGCAACAGAGAGCTGAAGAGAGCAGGCAAGTGTTCATAAACTTCTGGTGTACTTACAAACTTTCCAATCCATCGTTTTATGAGAGCATAACCTATTTGTACTACTTGTAGACGTTTGGTATCATTTCGGGCATTATTAGTGGGGTAACTTACAAGATACAAACGTGGGTCCGTTAGCCCCTGCGCTAAGCTATTCAGCTGATAACGCTACTCTACGCTAACTCTCCCAATGTTCGACCCAGGTGAAAAAAGCTTCTGGGAGGGTGTTTGGCTCGAGGTCATGGTGCAAAGGACCCTAGGGTAAATTACTCCGAACCATCACTTTAATACTGGACTGATGTCACAGATTGTTGTTCCCATCAGTCACTTAGACACAAAAACGTAGGAACATAGGGTTGAAAAATAGGGTAGTTACCCTTTAAGTGTGCTCTTGCTACTTGATCCACTACTTAATTTTTTACTTGGTATTGCTATAACTATTGTTGAGGAAGTTAAAATCACTTTTAACTTCCTCTGTACATTAATACATCAGTAGTATTATATTAGTATTATATTATACATCTTTGATAATATATAAATATATAAGGAAGTAAAGTCACAAAGTGTTTCACAGGCTAAATAAATACATCATAACAAATCTATAATCATAAAAAGCACAATTACTCACAGTAAATCAGTATATAAAATACATAGGAATGCAGTCAGTAATGTGGTTAAAAAAAAATGCCTGACTAAATAGATGTGTCTTTAGCTGCTTATTAAAGATGTCAGCAGAGACAGCCACTCTTACAACATGTGGCAAAGCGTTCCAAAGTCTAAAATCTCTGTCACCTTAAGTTTTCAGCTTAGTACAGGGAACAGCCAGTAAGCCCTGATCAGAGGACCTCAAAGATCTGCTGACAACATAAGGGTGTAACAGCTCACTAGCCGTTGCATGACCATTGATGGCTCTGTGTATAATCACAAGAATCTTGAACTTGACCCTGAATTGAACCGGCAGCGAGTGTAAAGAGGCCAGGATAGAGGTAATATATCATGACCTCCCTGATTTTGTCTGCAGCCTAGCAGCAGCATTCTGGACTGATTGTAAACGATCTACAGATGATTTACTGAGGCAAGTAAAAAGAGAGTTACAGTAATCCTAACACGAGGAAACAAAGGCATGTATAACCATTTCTAATTCAGCGCAGGATACAACACGCCTGAGTTTTGCAATGTTTCTGAGGTGGAAAAAACAAGTGTGGGTTAAGGACTTAAACATGTTTGTCAAGGCTCTAAGCCTGATCTAAAGTCACACCAAGATTTTTCAGGCTGGAGCGCACGTTGGAGTTCAGTGATCCAGTACTGCTAGCCACCTCAGAAACAATGCTGTCTGCAGCAACAACCAGAACCTCAGTTTTATCAGCAAAGTACAGTATTTCCCTCTGAAATGTAGTGGAGTAGAATTATAAAAGTAGCAGAAATTTGAAATAAGTACTGGAATAGATGTAATTGGGAGTAAATGTTGCTATAATGAAAACAGCACTATAATTTATGATGGAACCAATGTCACTCAAGCCATTAAGTACAGTTTGCTTGCTTCCAGGTTATAATGGAAACAGTAACAGGACGGAAGGTGATAGAGGACGTGCCTAAACAAACACCACTGGTGAGTCAACACTGGAGATGGAAATGGGGACTTCATGGTTACGTAATACACGGGATGTCTTACAGCAACAGTTGTATGTGCTCACGTGAAGTGTTGTGCCTTTCTGATGCGCTGTACTCACCGACCTCTCTGTGTGCTCCGTCAGAGAGAACTGCTTGTAACTGAGGTGGAGGACAGCGGTGGGGTGGACTCTTGTCTGCAGTTTTTGGATGTGGCGGCCGGTCGGTGGCCAGCTGCCGTGGCCCTCGGCCTTCTGCGTCTGGCCTTGGACTGCACTGCTAGCCGCCACCGCAGCAGACCAAACATGGAGAATGTGAGCATTCTTGACTTTTAGGAACAGTTTATATATAAAAATATATATATTCTAAGCTCACAGGTCCAAATGCTAACTTGTAGCGCTTTTCCACTGCGCCTCATGTTCTGAAAACTAGTCTGGAGAAGATAAATACTAATAATTTCAACTGTCCTCAGGTACTTTTGGCATTAAGCAAGCTGCTTCCTCCGCCTAGCTACCCCCCTGCCGACCAACCCCACAGCTTGGATGATGGAGACCATTTTAATGCCCAGTCAAGCCCCTCGTCCTCCATGCCTGTAGAGCACGATGAGCAGCACAGCCTCCCTGGTTCTTCAACACAGGCGGGGCCCTGCGAATGCAGCCAGTCGGAGGTGACGTATCTGAGTGACGTCACGGGCGCCGACGGCAAGGCAGCAGCAGACCTGTACAACAGCTGGCCCGTACAGTGCAGCTGCCCTGCCGAGACAGGGGGTCTGGCCTGTGAGGACTGCAGAGCCAACGGCTTCACCCTCAATCTCACAGACAGTTCCCAGAGTAAGTGTTGTTAAGATTCCACACAAACGTGGTGAGACAAACCTGCGTATGATCACATTTGAGTACATATGGAATATGCAGTGCGTTTTTTAAATCAGATTTAGACCACTTCCATATGTGGTCCTGAATCAGACCCAGGTCTGATTTTTTTATTTTTATTTTTCAATATGGCCGCAGTGTGAACAACCAAGGCGGATTTGATGTGACTTTTACCTCAATCTACATCGACATTTGTCCCAATTATGCGCCGGCCGGGAGTTAGCCCTAGACACAGACAGTAAGATTAAAAACTTGACTAGGCTACAACATGGAGAACAGTGATGGATCAAGTCAATGGAGTGAGAGGGAGGTGTTAGACCTAATTAGTGTATGCTCATTAATGTCACAGCTGCCATTGCACAAACATTTTGAAATAAAAGCGAAAATTCTTACTTCCCCTATGACTTCCCTATCTTTAGTGCAACAGCGTGCTGAGTCTGATGTCATTATTGTTGGTCTTTTGAGCATGCGGCATACGGTTCACACTGGAATCTGATATAGGCCACATTTTAAAAAGGTCACGTGAACAGCCAAACAAAAAATCTGATCTGAGCAAAAAAAAAATCCGAATTAAGCATTAAGACTTGCGGTGTGAACTAACCTAAGTGATCAGTTGCTGTGTTTTGTGTGTTTCAGCTGACTCCGTTGTGGTGGAAAGCCCAGCCAAGGAGAGATTGAGGAACAAACTGAGTCTTTATGACAGAGGGGTGATTAACACACAGGAACTGTTTTCTGACACAGGACTGCATTAGAGAGCCCACTTCCTGTAACAGTCCTGGCAGCTGCCCCTTTTTGTGGCTGTCATGTGTGTCCAGCATTAAAGTGTTTCATAAAGCCAACTTAGAGCTGATGAAGTGATCAGGCCAAGAAAAGTCCTGTTTAACAACCGCACCACATCCTATTAGTTCACAGTAAAGAGGACTATGAAAAAACAAATGCTACGCCTGCAGCCACAAAGCTGAACATAGTAAACATATATATATATATATATATATATATATATATATATTAGAGTATTTTAAAGGTAAAAATAACTAATAAAAAAACAAAAAGAGAACTTTTAGCAGCCTTTTTTTGAATGAAGGTAAAGCTCCCAAACTTACTTAAAAGTGAACGCGTGGGAGATACAACATGGCATTAAACAGTACAGTATGTGACACAGCCAAGTTCAGGGTAATTAGCATTTTCTTTAAAACCAATGTTTGATGCAATGATTTATTAAAATAAAAGCATCCTTATTTAAAACCCTTCACATTGGTTGTCTGTTGTACTAACGGTAGGAAGAGCTTTGGTTTCTGTCTCTGTTTCATTTCTTTAAAGGTGCTCTAAGCGATGTCACGTGTTTTTTAAGCTACAACATTTTTTGTCACATACAGCAAACATCTCCTCACTATCTGCTAGCTGCCTGTCCCCTGAACACACTGTAAAAAACATCTCCTCACTACCTGCCTGTCCCCTGAACACACTGTAAAAAACATCTCCTCACTATCTACTAGCTGCCTGTCCCCTGAACACACTGTAAAAAACATCTCCTCACTATCTGCTAGCTGCCTGTCCCCTGAACACACTGTAAAAACATCTCCCTCACTATCTACTAGCTGCCTGTCCCCTGAACACACTGTAAAAACATCTCCTCCCTATCTGCTAGCTGCCTGTCCCTGAACACACTGTAAAAAACATCTCCTCACTATCTACTAGCTGCCTGTCCCCTGAACACACTGTAAAAACATCTCCTCACTATCTACTAGCTGCCTGTCCCCTGAACACACTGTAAAAACATCTCCTCACTATCTACTAGCTGCCTGTCCCCTGAACACACTGTAAAAAACATCTCCTCACTATCTGCTAGCTGCCTGTCCCCTGAACACACTGTAAAAAACATCTCCTCACTATCTACTAGCTGCCTGTCCCCTGAACACACTGTAAAAAACATCTCCTCCCTATCTGCTAGCTGCCTGTCCCCTGAACACACTGTAAAAAACATCTCCTCACTATCTACTAGCTGCCTGTCCCCTGAACACACTGTAAAAAACATCTCCTCACTATCTACTAGCTGCCTGTCCCCTGAACACACTGTAAAAAACATCTCCTCACTATCTACTAGCTGCCTGTCCCCTGAACACACTGTAAAAAAACGCTGTCTCTGTAGACAATCCAGGCTCCACAAACGCCAACAAAAACAAAGTGGCCAACCTGCACCACCAAACATAACAAACTGTTCCAGCCAATAACCAATGAGAAGGATTTGGGGGTCGGGGTTGGGGGGGTTAGTGTGCGGAAGCACGGAAGGGAGGGGGAGGGGATGAGGAGGAGGGAGGGGCGAGCTAGCCTGGTTTTGTTTGAAAATACTTCAGACGTCAACAAGAAGTGACGTCACCCAACATCACTTAGAGCACCTTTAATTTATTTTAATGACATAAAATGAAAACAAAAGGTGGAACTGCTACTCTCACTGTGAGGTCACCGGTTAGTTTATTAGTAGTCTATATCCTTGACGTTCCACTTCCGGGATTGCTCCGGTTGCTGCAGGAAATTCCGCCGGATCCATGTATTTTCCGTTACCTTCCTCTTCTCTGTGTTGGCGTTCTAACCTCCGGTGGATTCATGAGGACTATGGTTAACTGCTCCTCAGATCTCTGCAGGGTAAATCCAGACAGCTAGCTAGACTATCTGTCCAATCAGAGTTTTCTGTCGCAGCAGCAGCTCTGTGCGGAGCTTAGCACCGCCCATGACGATTCTGATTGGTTTAAAGAAATGCCATTAAACCAGAGCACGTTTTCCTCCCATCCCCGAATGCTATGTGGAGTAGCCGGACCCTCCTTCAGCACGCTTTGGAGGAGGGTCTGGCAAAGCGAGAATAGTTTATTAGTAATGCGGAGCTCCAGGTGACACTTTGGCCTTCAGTACAGTACAGATAGCAGAGCTTTATTACAGTATCCATGTAGTCGCCACTGAATCAGCCATTCAGATACAGGTGTAAAACCCTAAGAATTGGTCTGGCCAAGGACCAGGCCAACTGGTGCAGTTTGAAATGTTTCGGGAGAGAAACCGACTGTATCCCTCTTCATTACATCAGAGCTGACGGAAATGTTGCGTCAGGAATGTAAGAAATGTGCTCGGACTGAGACACGGCGCGGAGTGGAATAAATGAAAACACAAGCATTGTTAACAAAATTCTTTTAAATTGATTTCACTGATTGTTGAAGCATTTCTTTTCCAATCCAGTTAAACTCATCCTCCTGTTTATACATTTCATTTGACTTTTCTTTAGATAGCTTATTTGCTACATTTGCACTTTTTAATCTTCATCGTTATGGGCAGTGTTGAGAATGCATTGCATTGTGGGTGTTATTAACCCTCCTGATGTCCTCGGGTCAAATTTGACCCATTTTAAAAAAAGTTTCCATATCAGAAATTTGGGTTTCTCTCAACCAAATTGTCAAGGAAACTATAACGTGGATTGGTTCTGTACAACCATTTCTCTTCACAGGTCAAATAAATGATCAGTTCACTACTTTTTTATTGAATTTGGGTGTTTTATTTAATTTTATAGCATTTGAAAAAAAACTGACAAAAATGACTAAAAAGTCATATATAGTTTGACGAAGTTTAAAATTCAACGATTGTGCCAAAGCGATTGAGAAAAACTGTAAACTGGCTTTTGTCTCATGTTTATAATTTTGTGTTTTTAAGACTTTTTCATATTTTTTTTTTCAATTGGTATTTTATTTCTTGTTTGCTTGTTCATTTTACCGTTATGGGTCTAATTTTATGAATATGATCATGTGAAACACTTTGTGACTTTGTCTGTAAAATGTGCTATATCAAATAAAGTTATTATTATTACTATTAGGGTGGACTTGTTCTATAAATAAAATGAGCTGCTAACTTTATACAACCTGAAGCTCCACAGAACAGTTGTTAATATTCCTAAATACTTATTGAAATGGTTTTGTCTGTTGACAACATACACTAGTTACATATGATGTATATAGTAGGGCCAGGTATTAACCCTCAGGCCTGACTATAATCCAAACTATGGTCAGAAATACCCTGTATAAGTAAATCTATTTATTATTAGAGAATTTGTTACCTTTTGTAAAAAAAATAAAAAGATAGTAGATTCTGCAGAGCCCAGGGAGAACCCAGGGTGTCATAGAGAAGAAAGTCCTATATGCACACCAATATAGTAAGCTATGCTTTCAAATACAGCTAATGTGATTAGGAGATTAACAGAAAATTCATTTTCAAAAAGAATCTTTAAAATATTTTAATTGCTATAATATTAAAAATGTAATGTAATATTCCAGCATGAAGATTTGCTATTTTCTCCGTTTTATATGACTGTTAATTGAGAAAACACACACATTTCAATGATGTCACATTGGCCTCTGGATACATTTAAAGGTGCTGTAGGAAGGGTTGTGAAGATCCAGGACTTAGTCCAAAAAATTTAAACATCAACAACTTCTCAGTCCCTCCCCCCCTTTCCGCTAAAGCCCAACGGTATCCTAAGCCCCTCCCCCCACAAGGGAGAATGAATGTGTGTGCATGAGCAGTGATTGACATGCAGTTAGACACCCCCCCCTGGCCCTGATTGGTGCATCTGAACAGGGAGCTGTGGATTTTTGCAAATCCCACTACAGGCTGTAGGTGGAGCCAGAGGAGCTGGATTTCTTTTTTAAATGACCTGCTTCATGTAGTTCTACTGGAACATAGGGTCAGTTTCAGCTAATATGACAGAAAGTTAGTTTTAGAAGTCTTATCTACTGCACCTTTAATGGTCATTTTGACTATTTGATGACATTCTATAGACAAAAGCATTAATGCTGCTATCGGTGTGGCTGCTATCAGTCAGGTACACATTAGCACAAATAGATACAAGTTAAGTCACGTGGGAGCATGAGTTAGTAAATCATGCATTCAAATGATTATTTTTCCCACCATGTCGTCTGTCAGGCTGCATAATGTGGCTCAAAGGAAATGGTAGCAGCTGGATGTAAACTACATTTCAGAACTCTACTGCCAATTTGGAGAAAAATGTTTTCCCCAGGACGTACAACTACCTTCAGCTTGGAAAACACTTGTACCAGCGAACAAACCGATGTTTCTTGTGAGTGGCGGTATGGAACAGTGCAGTGTAGTGATTGCAGTGTGCATATTCTTGAAAATGGAGTGAGAGAAAATTGACTTTTTTGCAGTGGGGATGAGAAGGGGCAGAAGTTACTAGTTCAAAGTTCCGTACTGTGAGCATGCAGCGGTGCTTTCTCCTGGATGAGGCTGACAAACTCGTGTTTCTCCAGACAGCCTCGACACTCTTCACCCCACGAGGCTAGAATGTTCCTCAGCTCCAAGACTCTCAGCTTTTTCAGCCCGTCGCTGCTCAGATCCTTCGGCTGAGGCTCTGCAGACAACACACAGAAACAAGCTTTACATTGGGTCCATGCACAGACGAATGGTTAGTCTCTGTGGTGTATTTGCACACGCTTTACCATATCTGAGCTGACAGATCTGCGTGTCTCTGCTGCTGAGGCGCTGGCAGATCTTCTCAACGGGGACATGGGAGGCCAGGGGTCGAGACACTGATGCTGTGACGCGGGTCGCTGCGTCACTACTGGCTCCCAGGTAGTAACACTAACAGAACAGAAACACAGAAATCAGCCCAGTATCCTGGGAACTGTGTTCATATCGGTGAATTCTGCACTTGACATGGAGAGTCGTTAGGGTTGGGCATCGTTTGGATTTTAACAATTCTGATTCTAATTCCGGTTCTTATTGATTCTCGATTCTTTGAGGGGTGGAGTTGAAACGGGTCACATGCTTATTTCACAAATAAGAGGAAAGTTTTATTTTGATTCAGTGGTGGTTTGCAGTTTTTCCCGGGCTTTTTCCAACGTAAAATAAAGCCAGACTAGAGCGCCGCTTACTGTGCTCCACGGCTGCAACACAACAAGCAGCTGGCCGCTACGGAAACCAAAACTCGCACGTGTTAAATCTGGAACCCGTGATCAGATTTGAAACCAAACCCTCCAAAGGATTCCTGTAAAGAAACGATTCTGCTGGAATCCTAATTTTTGAAAGGATTCCGAGTAGGAATCGGTTCTCGATGCCCAATCCTAAAAGTCGTTCATTGACATTAGAGGCAATTCATTTCCACCCCTGACAGAAACACCATTTCACCGAAGCCGAGACCGCCCACCAAAGACTTGGCCAAGAGGTCCTTACCGAAGAAGGGTTGGCTGAGGAAAAATCTAAACCTATTCTTAAACGCAGTTCAAAGTAGGTATTACAGCTACGGTAGCCTTCACGCTCCAAAACGCCGGTCTCTTGCTCTTTTCAATCTCCTTTTTCTTTTTCTGGGCGAAGAAGAAGAAGACTCTTGTTCCTGAAATTTGGATTTTGAATACGTGTGTTCTTCCATGTTTCTTTCTTCAAAGTTGCCGGGGCTAGCAGCATTAGCAGCAGCTGTGAGGTTATCATGTGACAGCGAAACCCCAAAGGTGGAGCAGTATGTCCTGTATGTCCCTTACCGGCTAACGTATTTCAAGATGGAGCATGAATATGGAGCGTCTACCCCAGTTCATGCGAATGGAAATGTCAAATTTCAAGCCAATAGGAATACTTGGAATTGATGGTGGTGGTAAATATTCATGAAAAATGACAAGTTTGTGAACGGGCAACACAGATTTTGATAATGAACAACTAAACACGTTACACACTGGACCTTTAACCTTGTTTAAGTTGCCTTAACCATAGTTGAATTGCCATACCCACAATCTTTCCCAACCCTAACCATACTGATGGCCACTACAGTATGGTTACAGTTGGGAGAGATTCTGGAGTGTGCAGATATTGTAGAAAAAAATGATTTAAGAAACGTTGTCATCGAACAACACAAAAGATTGTCATGCAAGATAACCTGGGCGGTTTGTAGAATATCTGTTTGGCAATATTGGCTTTGTAGAGTGGTGTCTGTTTTAACTCTGTTGCAAAATCAAAAATGGCATTCGGAAAGGAGGACACTAGAAGGGTTGTCGGTTTAGAAAAAGAAAGGGTGGATTGAGAGCAATGGCTCTCCTGTGCCTTGGTGGTCAAAGACAGACCACAATGGACAAGTAGGTGTCCAATTGTAGAAATGCAAGTCTCTGCTAATATGGTTACATGGCAGAACGAGTTTGGGGGGGTCTGTGTTCTCACCAGCCTCGCTTCCTTCCCCTGGGCGACAGCGCAGGCCTGGATCAGCTCTTCCTCCACCAGGGAAGAAGTGAGCTCACTGTGGGCTGACGTCAGACTGCCATACAATCTGTAGAGAAAGTCCACACACACTGCACACCAGTTCATTGTTAGTGTGTGTGTGTGTGTGTGTGAGAGAGAGAGAGAGACATATTTATATCATTAATATTTTAATGAATATATTTTGTGACTTTACCAATTAACCCCATTCCTGGTACAGTGGACCATCTGTTATAGTAAAATGAGTTTGCGTTTTAATTTTTGTAGATGTATGGTGCATGTACTGTATATGATGTGTAGATTATTCTGACTCCAATGTCATGCTCCTTGGCCCACCCTCACTCCAAATTATAAATAAGACAAATAAATATAAATGAGATCAAAATGAATGTGTTGAGTATAGCCTGGTGTCTGTTTTAATATATTCAGTAACTTTTCTTGAATACAGGGATTGAATTGTGTAATTGTGTGTTGTTGTACAGCTATGTGCTTATTGGCTATAGCATGAGTAGACAGGCCTGTATCGGAGGTACTGTAGTGTGCAGGACATGGGATACAAGTGTGAAATGAATAAACTCATCCCTTTATTTATGTTTGCTGCCTTGAAATTCTCTCAAGCTATATCCTATAGGCCAGTGGTTCCCAACCTTTTTGGTCTGAGGTAGCCCCCCCCCCCCCTCAGCCCTGTTAGATCAACTCCCCTACCCCTTCATCAATTCCCAATCTGTTCCAAATGGATTACACTATTCATTAAATAATAGTGGGTATTGTTCATTTTTTTTCATACAACTGAACTGTCAATAATGTTGTTTTGGTCAGCAATCGTACTACTACTTCTTTGGAGTAAAGCTGTGTGTTACTAAGGAGCCCCCCCACCTGGGGTCAGCTGAGAAAAAAAAAACTAAACCGTGTGCACAGAATAAAAATCCGTTCCCTCGGTTTTATAAACTGTTCGCACGGATTCATAATCTGTGCCCTCTGTTTTATAAACGTGAGCAAAGTTAGATTTGAACTTCCTGGATCAATAACTCTATAGCGAAATGTTATTAAATCACAAACGCATCTTTCCTAATGTAGTAAGGTTAACAACGAGCTACAAACTTATTTTCATCAAAAGGAGCCGTCCTCCGACCTGGAGAATTAACACTGGTCTCTCCCATAGACATATATAACATGGACCAACAGATCCTGTATGGAGCTAAATCAGGGCCAAATGTTTTGTTAATTTGAAAAAAATATATATAGTTGAAAAACTAAAGCTTTAAATAGAAAATTTAAGTTTTGGTCTAAAAATAAAACCATGTATTCAAACTAAAATTAAGTGTACCAATTTTTCTTTCAGTTTGAATAAAATTTAGATTAAATTCTGGAATTATTTTGAATAACTTATTTATTAATTTGTTTTCAGTTCCACATTTTTTTTTCAGATTCAAAATTTATTATTTTTTTATGGCTTCAAATCTTTTTTTTCAGTTTCAGATCTGTTTTTCAGTTTCAGATCAGTTTTTTTCAGTTTCAGACTTTTGGCCCCAATTTTGCTTGGGGGCGTGGCTTCAACTCAGAGGGTGTGGAATTATGAGTGACAGCCTAACAAAGAAGGCAGAAGACTCCTCTGTCATGTTGCCTTCAGGAAATGGTGTTATTGTGAAAACTATGACTGAATGCTTTCTATCCACTATATACATGTGATTTTTACTTAACAAACTGATGCCAGTGACAAAGTTCCATTTAAAAAAATGTTTTGGACAACACGTGGTACCAATTACACTATAAGAGCAATAAACTGTGCCAGATTGTGCACTTCAGCAGGGACAATGACTTCTCCCACTTCCACGTACGACTTTGAATGTAGCACCACAGTATTCACTGGCAGTCAAGCACTTGTCTTACTGCCGGCTGCTCATAGAGACCAATGTTATTTCTCCACATGGGCGATTTGAGACCCTTTTTTTGGGGGGGCGGGGAGGAGGCTCAAGCCCCCCTAAATTTCATCTCCGCCCCCCTAAAAAATATAATAATAAAAACATTCTCATTAGGGGCTGAGCCCCCCTAAAGGTCTGATCCTAGAATCACCCCTGTTTCTCCAGGTCGGAGGACGGCTTGTTTTGATGAAAATGAGTTTGTAGCTCGTTGTTTACCTTACTACGCTAGGAAAGATGGGTCGTTTGTGATTTAATAACATTTCACTATAGATTAATTGATCTCGGAAGTTCGAATCTGTGAATATCTTTCTAACTTTGCTCACGTTTATAAAACAGAGGGCACAGATTATCTATGTGCCCTATTTATTTCTACCGTTTAGCTCATGTTTTCATTACTTTTTGCTACTAGTTTAAAATGCCTGTGTTCATGTGTTACAGCTGTTATATTCCTTTAATCAAATCACAATTTCTAGTTTTTTTTCAAATTAGATGAGCTGCTCCACAACATTCTACATGTAAGTAGCCTACCCCCTGGCATTAGCAGAAATACCCCCTGGGCTACAAATACCCCTGGTTGGGAATCACTGCTATAGACTATAGTGATGTCATTTTAGATTAATTTCCACAATATAACTCATATACTACTATATTCTGACTCAAGTCGTTGTAAAATGATTTAACAACAACTCTTTCGTACACACATGCAGGGCAGATTAGGGTTGGAGAACTGTGGCCACCCACAGGCATGCAGAGCTGACAAACCTGTTGCTGCTATCAGCACATTGTAGTGTTGGTAACATATAGGGTTAGCAGAGCACTGTACGACTTTTGCTCACACCATGCTGTCTAACCTTCACAGTTGCCTGCCGCAGAAAAGGTAAACCCTCTGACCAGCAGCAGAATGGCGAGGGACAACACCGACATGACAGCGTTTGGCGTTATTATTAGCTACATGGTGTCCCAGCCGCGTATGTATTTACCAATCCTACTATGGCCACGCCAAGACCCGCCCTTCAATAGCATTCACACTCTACTATTGGCCAGGCGTCCATGCTTACGCAAGGTAAGGTAACCCAACCAGCAGTCCGTCAGTTTTTTTTTTGTTCTTTTTTTATTATTTGCATACTTTGCAAATATGTTATACAGTTTTTGAACAAATCGGCATCGTACTTACAAAAAATATCAAAAAGATATTAATTTCCATCCAAAGAACATTACAACCTTACTTAATGATAAAAAAAAAACTCAAGAAGAAAGGCACTTCAATACACAAAGAGAAAAAAATAGGTTAAAAAAAGAAAACAATACAAAATACAGAAAATACAATACAAAGATAAGGTGAAATGGAATGTAAGCTATATAATCACATTTCCTTGAAAAAATCAAAGCAGTACATCAGCTATATAAATACTTTTCTTATTAATAATAATTTGGATAGACTCAAAAAAAATTCCGAAATTCAATTCTGAAGTGAGTAAAAGCTGGCCGAGATTTAGAAAATTTCTGTTTATGGATATGTAATTTCCCTTGTAGAATTACTAGGTTGACAATCCTATATGTATTGTTTTGCCAGCAGTCCTTCAGTCGAGCTCCTTCAGCACAGAGATTGACGTCATCACGTCTTAAATTTGAATTAACAGGTAAAAAAAAATGATTTACAGATTATACCAACAGTAAATTAAGATTAACCTCCACCAGCTATAACATTATGATGCAATTCAGACATTAAGTGCAAACGGACTAACAAAATATAATATAAATATATATAATGTAGGCCTAACACACAGGAGCCATCTTTAAGCAATCCTTTTGACACCTCAAGAACATTAACCTGTAAATACTCCTGTGCTTGAAGTGCAGGCATTTTACTTGTAATAGAGTCATTTTTACATTGTGGTATTAGTTTCGCCTATATAAAAGGTCTGAATTTTCTATTTAGAAAATGTGTTTCTGGGTTTAAAATTCTTATTTAAAAATAAAAATAATTACCATGATTTTATTTATACATATTGCATTTCATTTAAATTTAATTGTGTTATTGTAGCATATGTTATCAAATAATCATGTTATTCCGAGTTCCGTAGGTTCATAGATACCCTTATTCTGAAAAGGTTCTACCGGAAGTTGTTCCTGGGAGCGGAAACGAGCGGAACACGAGTAGGCGAACCCTGTCTACGGGCGAACCGCATGCGCGTGGGGCAGCCCTTCCATTGAGAACTTCCAGCATGGCTGCCATTGGAGTGCACTTCGGATATACTTGCGCTTGTGCTGCGATATTTAAGGTGAATAACGCTCCGTTTTATCCATCGGCCTTTTCTTACGGTGTTCTTTTCCTTCTGGTTCACAAGATAGTGGCGTAACTAATGTCAACTCCAAAGTCCCACTGACATAACGCTAGTTGTTAAGATGCTAATACACTAACGTTACTACATATGAGATGAATCAAGTCCTTTCATATATGATAGTTCTAACTTCTAACATTTCTTTATACAGTCTGTGGTTCTAACGATATAGCTAGCTAGGCTATAGCTTACCTTTAGTGTTTTTCTAACAGTTTGGGGGATCTGTTGTGCTGTAGACTAGCATGGACAACATAACGTTGTTTGGAACCCCAGATGCTGAAGAACCTCAGCTTACCCTACAGTCCAGCCACCATGCACTTCAAGGCAGCCTGGAACCGGAATCTCATACTTCTGCTGGGGTCAGCCCTATGTTCCCACATTTCTAAGATTTTTTCTTAAAATTAGGCCCTATGTTAGGGTTAGGGTTACATTCCATCTGTAGTCCAATGCTACTGGATAATAGGTTGGGTGTAATTGGCTACCAAATTGGGAGAAAGGGGGATAACATCTGACACAAATTTATGAAAAAGGAAATTTCTTTTGGAAAAAAATCTTTGAAGTGTGGGAACATAGGGGCTGTGGGAACATAGGCAAGCTCCCCTTCTGGTCATCCCAAAGCCCATGTCCATAACTTAGGGCTGGACTGGTAATGAGATAGCTTTGTCTTTAGGCTCAGCTCTTTCCTCCATGGCAGTCCACATTACAGCTGAGTCTGACACAACAGCAGTTCTCCTGCTGATCTCATGCTCCATCTTATTCTACTCATGACCCTGAGATACTTGATCTCCTTCACTTGGGGCAGGAAGGATCAACCCACTTTTTTTTTTTTTACACGGCAGAGTACCATGGCCTCAGACTTGGAGGGGCTGATTGCCATCCCTGCCATCGCACATATGTCCACGAACCCAGCATTGGAAGTTGCTTAAATTCCTCTCACTTGGTTTAAACAAGGCCCAAATGGCTCATAGTCACTGCCCCTTGGCCCAGCAGTATCCACACAAGATACCCAGAGGGACGCTGTCAGAAACCTTTAAGTCCACAAAACACATGGAGACTGGCTGGGCAAAAGATGATCTTTATGTATATCGACTATGGTCATGAAGGCTGGGTCATGACCGAAAAAACAAGGTCCCGGCCGAAATTAGTTTTTTTCAGGACGGTGGCTGGCGTCAGGGAAGACCCAGGACTAGGTGGAGATATCATAGGAACATCTCACATCCCTTATTTGATTTGTGTGTGTTGTTTGTGTGTGTGTGTGTGTGTGTGTGTGTGTGTGTGTGTGTGTGTGTGTGTGTGTGTGTGTGTGTGTGTGTGTGTGTGTTAGGATGGGCGGGCTGATGTGGTGGCTAACGATGCAGGAGACAGAGTGACTCCAGCTGTTGTGGGCTACAGAGACACTGAGCAGGTACAGCATATACTTCACTTCTCTTCACCTCAGTTATCATACTTTTTATAGTTTTTAGGTAATCAAAGTGTTGTGCTCTTTTTAGACCTTGTCTGATTTATTTATTTTTTTATATTGTTGTGTATTGCGTGGAACGTTATATCCCATATCCCCAGAGTCGAATTCCACCACCTACACATCGTTTGTCTTCCGTTAAACCAAATGATTCCATTACTGATCGTGATTGTGATTGGGCTGTAAAGCCTGTCTGCTTATTGCTTGGTTTGATCTCTGTCTTATGCAGATTGTAGGTATCGCAGCAAAGCAAGGACGGGTCCGCAACGCAGCCAACACGGTTGTTAAAGTGAAACAAGTGCTGGGCAGAAGGTGACATTTTATACTTTTTCACTTTATACTGTCTTGTTTGCACATCTTAAAGCCACTGGTGACACAGCCATCATAATAGCTCGACTCACTTGTTAAATATTCCAATCTAAATAATATGTCAGCAGGCAGAACAATGGTGTTGAATATTATTATCCCACTGAAGCTGGAGCTCTTCATCTGTCTGGAAAGCCTTTTATGTAACGAGTTGTATTAGTTCGGTAAATTCACCGTGGTTACCAACAATGAAGCCACTTAATGACTGTCTCATTAAATGTCATTTCTGAGAACATTTGTGCTTTCACAGAATAATTAGTTGTCTGACTTTTGACTTTAATGCTTGATGAGGCAGTTATTCGTGATATATAAAGGACCTGAGTTGCCTAAAGTGACAGACTAATAGATTTTCTCTTCTTCTGTCTCTGAATGCACAGCTTTGACGATCCAGAGACACAAGCTCACAAAACGGAGACCAAGTGTCAGGTGAGTTTGTTGACTGGTCCACTCTGTGTCTTGTCTTGTTAGCATGACATGTCTGCATTGATCAGAATCAGTTTTATTATTATTATTATTATTATTATATACTTACATACACAAGGAATTTGACTTTGGTAGGTGTTAACTCTCTATCCATTCAACAAATAGACACGTAGTAGTAGGGCTGTGCAATTAATCGAAATTTAATCGTGATTATGATTTTGGCTCCCAATGATCACAAAACAGAATAATCAAGAAAAACAATTATTTAGCTGATTACGTTTTGCAAGTTTAAACTCTTATTTTCTCTTGAGTTCTGAATGAAAAAATGAACACCGTTGTATGTGTTTTTTTTGTGTATTTATTTAACTTTTTCCACTGCTTTTTTAAGTTCAATAATTGCAACATCTTTCCAGGAGTCAACAAGTAATCGTGTTAAATTATCGTGATTTCAATATTGACCGAAATAATCGTGATTATATTTTTTTCCATAATTGAGCAGCCCTACGTAGTAGTAAAATTTCGTAGACAAATAGTAATATAGACACCTACTGTACAATAGAGACAACAATATACATATAGGCACATATCAACATGATATACAAAAATACAAATATACAAATGAGGCATAATATCAAGACAAGTACACATGAAGTGGGATGTAAAGTGCAAAACGTAATAGTACAAAGTAGTGTGCAAGATGCATATTGGAATGATAAGAATGTAATGTGTAGAGAAGTGGGTGAGTGGCCAAAGTGGGGTGACCCCACTTATCAGTGTTCAGTAGAGTGATGACAGTGGGAAAGCTTGCTTTACAACATAGATCTGTTTTCCTGCGTTCACGTTGATTTCTCTGACGCTGTTCGTTAGAATCGATGCTGGCGTGTCAGTTTCGTCTCGTATCTGTAGTCCTGAAAACACTCGCTGAGCCCACATTGACTGACTGACTGATCGTACTGTGCTGTGTTCAGGTGGTCAACAGACAACAGAAGCCTTATTATGAGATCACAGCAGGAGAACACCCACAATATATTGCTCCAGAGGATGTTGCAAAACTCATCTTCCACAAAATGAAAGGTAGTTTGTGACACACACACACACACACACACACCGAGATACATGCTTCGTAGAACAGTAGGTTAATGGATCATTCCCATTTCCACAGAAACGGCTCAGTCGGCTCTTGGCTCTGATGTCACCGAGGCGGTCATCACTGTCCCTTTTGAGTTTGCACAGGCTCAGAAGCGTGCTCTGAGGTAGGCCACAGTACTACCCCACTACAACTGTAATGTCTTGTGGTCAGATCGTGAAACCTTTTTAAAAACGGACCGTTTGCTTTGTGCAGGGAGGCAGCTGAAGCTGCAGGCTTCCACGTCCTGAGGCTGATCCACGAGCCTGCCGCTGCTCTGTTGGCCTACAACATCGGACAGGACTGTCCTTCTGGAAAGAGGTACGCTGCTGCTGAAAAGGAAGAGCGCTGTGTTCCTAGCACATGTTGCATGTTATTAGAGTTGGTTAACCCCGGTGTTGTCCTTCTGCCCACTGTGCAACTTTATGTTTTTGTCACTTTTTTCGTCGTTTTTGTTACCTTTTTCCAATTTTCTTTTCCTCCCTTTTCCCGATGTTTTTGTCACTTTTCTTCTGCGCTTTTTTGACATTTTAGTTTGTTTTTTTTTCTCCAACATTTTTTAAGCTTTTTCCGTCATTTTAGTCACTTTTTTCAACGTTCTTTTATCAATTCTTTTTTCAAATGCTATAAAATTGACTAAAACACCCAAATTCAAAGAAAGTAGTGAACTGATCATTGATTTGTACTTGTTAAGAGCGTCGTATGGAACCATCCACATTATTTTTTGGGACATTTTGGTTGATAGAAGCCCAAATTTCTGATATAGAAACTTTTAGAAAATGGGTCAGATTTGACCTGAGGGTTAATTGACTCATTAAGACATAAAAGTGTGTCCATTCTATGCAAATTATTATTATTATTATTATTATTATTTTTTTCCCTCATATTGACCTGTACTGTGTTGACAGCCATGTCCTGGTGTATAAGCTGGGAGGGACGTCCCTGAGTGTGACCGTGCTGCAGGTCAACGGAGGAATGTTCCGGGTCCTCAACACCCACACTGACCACAGCATCGGCGGAGAGAGATTCACCGAGGCGTTGGCCCAGCACCTCGCCGCCGAGTTCAAACGGTAGCTACTGAGTTTTCTGCTGCTCGCTCAGAAATTACAGATATACATCGCAGCACGGTGAACTTTGTACTGCGACTTGTCCTCTGCAAAAGCATAAATATACTTGGTTGTTTATTAAGTACAGCTGGGTAACACCAATGCAGTTTAAAGCAACAGTCCTGTAGGTTCTAAGGGCTCCTGCACACTGGCTATGTGGCGTGAGCGTGGCGTTTCTGTTGCGTGGCGGCTGCGTGGCGTTTTCTGTCTTTACACACCAGAAACGTGTCTGACGCGGCGCTGCTGCTGCTAGCCTCGTCTGTACCCATGCATGTTTCCCATCGATAAAATGAAATAATAGTGTGTTCTTCAACTTTATTTTGTCAATACTTTTGTGTTTGTACGTTTGTTTGCACATATTTCGATATATATATGTATTTTTATATTTCAATTCCCTTTCCTGAGATAATAAAGTCCATGTTATTGTTTTATCACAATCCAATTGAAATACAATTTTTAAAAAGAAGTTTATAGCTGCATTTATGTCAAAACCTCGAGACTTTCAAACATTAAAATGTCATTTATTAGATATATTTGTGTCAAAACGACATATAAACATCTTTTTGTATTCTATTATGCCTGGAAACGCTTCTAACACGCTTGCGTGTCGGGTGAAAAATAGGCATCGGTTCTATTGCTAGCATGCGCGCGTTTTCGGCGACTGAGACGTGCGTGTCACGCAGGCAGTGTGCACGATCTCTAACCCATTAACATGGGAGCCGAAAATGAGAACGAACACGCCTCCAAAGCGGACCCGCTCACGCCACGCAGCCGGCGTGCAGGAGCCCTAATGTTTGTGTTGAAACTGTTTTGGAGAGGTGCCGATTCGACCGTACGGTCTGAACTCTTGTATCCTGATTAACAAACGCACCTCTGCACCTCTCCAACGTGTTCCACGGCTTGTTTGGGTTAGACTCGGCCAGCCGTCCTCATGTCATTTGTGTGTGTTTTTCTGCGCAGCACCTATAAGCACGACGTGAGCACCAACGCCCGGGCGATGATGAAGCTGATGAACGGCGCGGACATGGCCAAACACTCTCTGTCCTCGCTGGAGTCGGCCAACTGCTTCGTTGACTCGCTGCACGACGGCATGGACTTTGACTGCAATATCTCGAGGTACGCTCTAAAGCTGACACTCTGTCGACACGACACCACGCACGTGACTATTATATTCCAGCTTTACGTAGGCATTAGTGCACGTATAGAACCAATAGATAATCTCGATACATACGAGCTGTGATGATGCAACACAATGCCTAATGGTGTGCGCGCACCAAATGTGAAGCGAGCGTTTTGCGTGGCACGATTGCACATAAAGTCACCGCGAATAGACGCCATATTTAGCATTTTCAGTCAGACGCGAAAGTCGCGAAAGCCTATCAGGCTTGACATTCTCCTGCATAGCATAGCCCACAGGTCATTTTATGTCATTTCAACATTTGTGTACTGGCATTGAATTATATTGTACCTGAGTTGGATACTCACAAAAACGGCCACGTAAAGTGATCCCGACCGGTGCTGGGTAACGCGCCCCGTGCAGATTTAGTGGAAGCATTTATTGTCGGTATATTGATATGCAGAAATATGTTTTTATGCTAATGGGATTTGTGGATAAGTAGTTGTTACAGACATGACAACCTCAGTGTGTTGTTTTCTCAGAGCTCGATTTGAGCTGCTGTGCTCCGCACTCTTCAACAAGAGCATCCAGCCAATCAGACCCCTGCTGGAGAAGGCGGGACTCTCCACCAGCGACATTAACCAGGTATTGTGTGTGTGTGTGTGTGTGTGTGTGTGTGTGTGTTGTGTTTTTGGGGTGTTGTGCTTTCTATGATGGCACCACCCAGTGCTGATGATGATAATAATAATAATAATAATAATAAAATAACAAAAACAACCCTCATAACGAATAAATATAAATAAAAAGTAAGGAAATATATCTATGTATAAGCATATACACCTACATCTGCACCCCTATACACTTCTAATCATACATCTATAAATATATACGTATACACATACAATATATGCATACACTCCCAAACTTTTACCTAAGAAATATAGGAGTTGATTTGTGTGTATAAGAAATTTAAAAAATTGCTGTTTTGAGTTAAAAAACAACAACCTGGGTAACAGAGTTGACGTCTCAATCGCGTTTTTTTTCTTCTTCTTTTTTTTATACGGTCTATGTGATCGCCCCACACACAAACATGCAAGAACACTTCACTGTCCCGTTTAATTGTAGGAATTCTGCTTTGTGCTGCTCTGCAGGGTTTGGTAAAATTGTAGGCCTACTAGAGCAGCTTTAATACACATATTTGTCTTTCCATTTTCTTTATTACTATCCAATATTAGGGCTACATATGGTTTTACATTAGTCACTTTTTTTTGATAAAAAAAGTTTTTAGGCTATGGCCTACTAAGGTTTAATCATTTAATCTGCTTAAAAAAATTGTTAGGCTAGTACCCATTTTTCCCAATATGTCTGCACATCCGTTTACTGCAGCACAACAACAGTTACTATGGTCAAATGACATTGAACTGGAATCGTCTCCCGGTTTTCTCTAATAGTTAAGGACATCAGATAGGCCTATTTTGATAATATTTGGCGCCAAACTCAAATTGCCCCTGGTTTTCATTTGAGAAATGGTCACCTTATTATATAGGCTACTGTCCGTGCATGCGCTTAAACCCTCTGAGACTGAGCTTGTCATATACAATAACAAAATGCGCAGTTTATTGATGATTTAATAACATCGGTAAACGCTGGCTCCGTACCGTCGTCGTCCTCTGTGAGCTAACGGCTGTGGCTTTCCGACGCTGTCCTGTTCCGGGGGAGGTCGTAGCCCGTACAAAATACTTTCCATCCAGTCTGGAACTTGTGCTTCTTCTCAGGGACTTGGGTACAATAAATCCATACTCCTAGATCAAGTATTGATAGTCTTGTTGTCCATATTTCATCCATTATCGTCCATCCATTAACGTTTACGGTCGTTAGCTTTGTCGCTAAAAGCAAATAAACAAGCGTATTAGCATTCCCGCGAGAGTCTAACCAACTCGGAGGCTTGATTACGTCCATGTGAGGCGGGTCAATGCGTATACTTTACTACCCATCAAATACAGTCGGAAAACGCATAGGTGACTGACCCAAATACCCTCTGGCTCATTTTCCACAGGAACTGCTTTGTTTAAGGTCATTACGAAGTGAAAGCTGCAAGGGCTACAGCCCCTAAAGCCCCCCCCCACTTCCAGCATTGTTGTATGATGGTCCATTCTGTGAAATGACACAGCTGCAATTATAGTTGTAATTATGAGGATGAGAGTGACCTTTTATTGCGACAGTGAATTGATGTGAATGTGAGTTCAAAGGCCTTGGAACGGTCGGTAATAAATGCGATGTTGTTCACGCCATGGGTGTGTTTTTAGGTGGTCCTCTGCGGCGGCTCGGCCAGGATCCCTCGCCTCCAGCAGATGATCCGCGAGATGTTTTTCGACGTGGAGCTCCTCAGCTCGGCGCCTCCCGACGAGGTCATTGCCGTGGGAGCGGCGCTGGAAGCAGGCCTGCTGGTTGGCAAAGATGGCCTCGCCCCCGAGGAAGAGTCTGTCACGGTGGATGTATCCGCCACGGACATACTAGTGAAGGTATACTGGTCACTTCAAACCCACGCGATATGATAGGGGAATATGAATCTGTTTGGCATGTGCTTGAGTGATTAGTGGATCTTACTCTAACAGATGTAATCTCATCTTTTCCTGTCTGGCTTGGTGGGGTGTGAACGTTGCAGGAGGTGAATGAATCCGGAGCTGAGGTGTTCACCGTTCTCCTTCCGTCGGGCACGCCCCTCCCTGCCCGCAGACATCACGTCCTGAGTGGAGGGGGGGAACTCTCCTCGTTCTGTCTGGAGATTTACCAGAGATCCCTCGCCGAGCAGCCCGAAAAGCTAGCCAAGGTATAGAAAGACACTGACACGGATCAAATGTCCACCCACGTACACATTGTCATTTTTAAGGAGTGCCTAGTACCACCTTCAAGTTCTCTGGTTAACTCGCGGATTATGTCAACTATGCAAGGCTTTACAAAAAATATGGTGACACTTTACTTGACGGTATCTACTTAAGAGTGACCTGAAACTGTCATGAACACATGAACTCTTAACCCTAACCATAACCTGTCATGACAAAAACCGAACACTTACTAAAAGAAGCATTATGTCATAAACGTTTATGACTTGTTTATAATGTTTATGACACGCTCATGACCGTGTCATGTCACTCTTATGTAGATACCTTCAAGTAAAGTGTAACCGAAAATAAGTAGTCAGCCAGTTGGAAGCAGCAGGGGCCCCTGGAGAAACATTTGGGCTGTGAAAGCCCAAATTTGGTGGCCTCTGGCACATTCTAATGCCAATATCCCATCATATATAGACTGATCTTAATCATTGCATATTTGAATGAGTTTGCCTACTGTATTGTAAATATGTGGTGAATTATTTTAAAGGAGAATGAGGGCTTCTTGTGTGATAGCCCAGCCAGACTGAAAATGGTTATTAATATTTCAAACCACAGCTATTCATGACTGATCAGAACTTTTGTGTTTCCAATGAAGTTGGGACGTTGTGTAAAACGTCAATAAAAACATAATACAATGATTTGCAAATCCTTTTCAATTGAACACGGTTAGATACAAGACAAGATATTTCATGTTCAAACTGATCAACTTTATTGTTTTTTTTGCAAAACATTCACTCATCTTGAATTTGATGCCATTCTTGCTTGATTGAATTCCACCTACAAAGCTTCAGCAATTCGTGTCCTCAGTTCCCAAATGCTTATTGAGTGATGTAACACAGTGGTAAATTTTTTTGGAACGTGCAGGCATCAAATTCAAAATGAGTGAATATTTTTGCAAAAAAAAAAAACATTAAAGTTGATCAGTTTGAACATTAAATATCTTGTCTTTGTAGTGTATTCAATTGAATATAGGTTGGAAAAAAAAAAAGTATTTTCACATCATTGTGTTCTGTTTTTTATTTACGTTTTACACAATGTCCCAACTTCATCGGAATTGAACAAATGTAAAAATGAGTATTCATCCATTATTATTAATAACACAATGAACCATGTGTCTGCTTGTGTGTATAATGTATAGATTGTCTTAAGAAACCTGCAGCCCAGAGAGGAGAACCACGACATCGATACTGTGGTTACCATGAAAAGGTATATATATATATATATATATATATATCCCCGTCCAGGATCAGAATATAAATCAGTCACTTGATGGGATTGTTTTTATATCATTATTTGCGTATGTTGCAGGGACGGCTCCGTTCACGTGTCCTGTGGAGAGCAGAACAGTGGAAGGCCAGAGGTCGTTACTATAGCAGCTGCCGCATCGTGAAGCCGCTGGTCTGCCGTCTAAACCACACGCCAGAACACACACCGTCAGTGCAATGTTCCGTTTTGTTTCACTCAATAAACCTAATCAAACCCAAACTATATATGCTCAGATTTATTACCTTCTGGATTTTTATGCAATTGTGGAATAATGCAGAATTGACAGTTTATTTTGATGAGGACAGTGCACATTAATCAACATTTCTGTAAATGCGCAAGTGTTAGCTAGTCGGCTAATTTTCAACTGTAGTCCTAGTTACATGCACGCCTTTCCACACCCAAAGGTCCAGAATGTCCTAGATTCGAAGCCGGAACCTTCTTGCTGTGAGGCAGAAGTACTAACCACTGAGCCACCGTGCTGCGGAACTGTTCCTTTAGCTGCAGCTGGCATTATGCGCACACTGCACACACCCCTCAAACATAACAAACTAACATAAAATCTTACGTGAGAATAAATGTCCATTGTAAGCAACCAGTAAGTCTTTCAATGAGCTTCATGGTTATGAGTTTGATCAGTCATGATTAGAGCCCGACCGATATTAGCATTTTCCAAAACGCTATCGGCATTTATAATGAATATTTAAAAAATAAAATGTGTTGGCGTTGAATAGTTTGTCCACCAGAGGGCGCTCTACATGTGACGCCACCCATTGATTTGTGGAGATCAGCTACGAGTCGTCGAGTTTGCGTTAACGGGCGCAGCCGTCCTGGTTGTGGATGTGACTATTTTAGACGAGAGGGAGGAGCTGCTTACACTCTACGTTATGTTACACACTTTCACTGGCAATCACATCATAGTCACACCCTAAAACCTCCCCCCGCTTTATCGCCGATTTTAAAATCAACGAGAGCATAACTCAAAAAATTAACATCATTCTGTGTTGCAGAAGACTTGAAACTAGCGATTGAGACCATAAACTCATTATGATGATGTTTACTGAGGTAATAAATCGGTAATACTTTATAATAACCATCATTAATAGATGGTAAATTGATAGTTAATTCATCTTTAGTTAATTGTCATTTAACTGTTAGCAATCAGACATTTTACAGTTAACAAACAAGTTATAATTAATGTTTACTAATTATTCGTAGTGCAGAATGTAGTGCTGTTAATTAACAGATTATTGTTACACACATTATATCCCTCATATACTATATTAGGTATCTGGTAATAATTAAAACATTTTTGTAAACCTTTAAGAAACCATTTTTAAAACCTCTATAAACATTACATAGATATATGGACCAGATATTCACTTAACACTTTGTTAAGGGTTATTAGTTGCTTTGTAAACCGTCTAGAAACAGTGTCTGGATGCTTATTATAAAGTTGCAACAGATGACTATAATACCTTGTTAGTTACCTAATACCTAATAGTTAAAAAATACTTTGTAAACCATCTATAAATATTGTCTGGATGGCTATTGTAAAGTTGCGACTGATATTTTTCATAGTTATTGGTTACTATGTATATACACACAGACACACACACACACATATCAGGGCTCCAGACTAACTTTTTGCTAACTTTAGGTGCACCCAAATTTTTCCTTGCGTCGCCGTTAACGCTGAATGGCGATACACGATATATAGCTCTGTATTTTTTTACAAAGTGGGCTAAATGTTCAGTTTTAAGTCAAAGCCAATTTTCACAAGCTCTTTTATTAAAACAGATTGTGATTCAAATAAAATGCAAAGACAGGGTTTCCTTTACCAGTTTGAAAATATACAGCTTCAACACATGTTAATGAAAGTTATCTGAAATAAATAGCCTAGGATATATTAAAACATTTTTTTATTTTATTTTTTTATTGAAATTTTAGCAGTTCCAGTCCAATGAATAGCTTAACATGGTACAAAGGTAAGTGGTGAACTGCCTGAGGTTAAAAAAAAAAGTAAAGTTACCCAAAACTGAAAAATAATGTACATTTCAGTATTTTACAAAAAGGCCTTTTTCAGGGAACAAGAAATGGGTAAACAACGTAAAGCTGTTCTGCAGCAATGGAGGTTGATCAAGCTTTGAAAGTTGGTGCTACCAATTCCCACAGGTGTTCACACTTGTCTGGATGACTTACAACCCCCTCTGTTTGTATAAAAGTATTGTTGGAACACACTGTGGTACCGTACCCTCGTGAGCATTATTTGAACAGTATTGTACTGCAGAAAGTAGTGTGTTGCTATAAAAATGGCAGGAAAAGGCAATTAACATTGGAAGAGAGACAGACCATCATAACACTTAAGAATGTTGGTCTTTCCTACAGAGAAATTGTGAAGAAAGTCAAGGTGTCAGTGAGTACAGTATTCTTCACCATCAAAAGGCACTTAGAGACTGGGGGGAACTCTGACAGGAAGAGGTCTGGCAGACCCAAAGCCACAACAGAATCAGAAGACAAGTTTCTGAGAGTTAACAGCTTGCGTGATAGGCGGCTCACAGGACAACAGCTTCAAGCACAGCTTAATAGTGGTCGTAATAAGCAATTTGCTAAGACGTCAGAATAAGAAAAAGAGGCTTGCCTGGGCCAAGAAACATCTTCAATGGACTACTGAAGACTGGAAGAAGGTGCTATGGACTGATGAATCAAAATTTGAAATCTTCGGTTCATCACGTAGGATTTTTGTACGCCGTCGAGTAGGCGAAAGGATGGTTCCTCAGTGTGTGACATCAGCTGTCAAACATGGAGGAGGAAGCGTGATGGTCTGGGGCTGTTTTGCTGGATCCAGGGTCTGTGATTTGTACAGAGTGAAAGGCACCCTGAACCAAAACGGCTACCACAGCATTTTGCAGCGCCATGCAGTACCCTCTGGTATGCGCCTAGTTGGTCAGGGGTTCATCCTACATCAAGATTATGACCCAAAACATAAGTCCAAGCTATGTCAGAACTACCTCAGGAAAAAAGAACAAGATGGTAAGCTTAAAAACATGGAGTGGCCAGCACAGTCACCAGACTTAAACCCCATTGAGCTGGTTTGGGATGAACTGGACAGAAAAGTGAAAGCAAAGCAACCTACAAGTGCCACACATTTATGGGAACTTCTGCAACAGAGTTGGGAAGAACTTTCTGAAGAATATTTGATTTCCATTGTAGAAAGAATGCCAAGAGTGTGTTCAGCTGTTATATCTGCCAAAGGGGGCTACTTTGATGAGTCAAAACTTTAGAATACATTTTGGTTTATAAATTGATTCCATGATTTCTTTTTTAACTTAAATTGTTAATTTGTTCTATTCTTTAATTTCAGAGTAAAATAAGACATTGAACTGCATGAATTTCAATAAAAACCTGAAAAAATTGGGGTGTTCTAAAACATTTGACCGGTAGTGTATATCGCAACTTTACAATAGCCATTCAGATAATATTTATAGATGGTTTACAAAGCAACTAGTAACCCTTAACAAAGTGTTAGGAATATCTGGTCCATCTATCTATGTAATATTTATAGAGGTTTTAAAAATGGTTTCTAAAGGTTTACAAACATCTTTTAATCATTACCAGATACCTAATATAGTATATGAGGGATATAATGTGTGTAACAAAAATCCCTTCATTAACAGCACTACTAATAATTAGTAAACATTATTAATTATAATTTCATTGTTTGTTAACAGTAAAATGGCTGTTTGCTGACAGTTAAATGACAATTTACTTAAGATTAATTAACTATCAATTTACCATCTATTAATGATGGTTATTATAAAGTGTTACCCTCCTTTTGCAACCCTACGTGTCGCCCCCTGCTGGAATTCAGATAGAATGCAGGTTTAAGGCACTTCCGCATTTGCAGCACTTCACCGAACCGGATGCTTTATCCATTAATATTAACAGTCTCTGTTGGCAACACTCTTTGATCTATTTATTTTTTTGTTCAAAGGACTTTAAGTTTCATATCTTAAGTTTGTATTTTTATACATTTTATTTATCACAACTTTAATATATTGTGATGTTCCTCTGTTCTGTTGTAACAATAAAACAAACAAGTTTATTGTTAAACTGCATTATCATATTATTTTAGTGAGGACTCCTAAATAACTACAAATAACTAATGTTAGGGAAATCTGTTTATGTTTTGTTATGCGTTTCTGGATTAAAAAAAAAAAATATATATATATATATATATATATATATATATATATATATATATATATATTGGCCAATATATCGGGATATCGGATTTTTAAATCACCAAATATTTGTATCGATATCGGCCTTAAAAATCCTTCATCGGTCGGGCTCTAGTCATGATGCTGTGATTGATGTGATTTCCCGGTTGGAAATGCATTGCGGCAGCAGTGTAAGCACCGAGTTTATTTCCCTCTGTAGAAATGACCCAAAAAAAAAGGCATTCCATCGATGTTTTTTGAAATGTTTTATATGGTATTTTATTTAAACATGGCATACAGCATCATAACATGCATTGCACTCATTCCATCCTGTCTGTAGTAAAGTCACAATGTCCACACTCACAGCAGAACTCCAGTCGTGATAGAAGTGAACATGCGTGCGTTATCCGCGGAGTCTCTAACCGAAGCATTTCCATTCCAACGTGTTGATATTTCCGAGAAGTTTCTGGCCTTCAGCATCCGTGGTCTGGCACAATGCGACATTTGAGGATTTTCAGGTAGTTTTGAACCTTGTTGGAGTCTCGGCGGAAGCAGTAGAGGAGGTCGTAGTCTTTCATCAGGCGCCACTCTGTACTTTCAGATGGCAGCAAAGCCTTGGGAGAAGTCAGGCTGTTGACGGTGTTACTTGTTACCCCCGACACCTGCATCTGGAGAGGAGAGGACACATACACACATCAGCTCAAGAAAGAAGCCATTAGGCTCTTGCTGAGCAAACACAATCACTGATTTAGCCAACCCCATTAGATGTAAATGGGGTGGACAAAATAAGAGAAACACCTGTCAGTATAAGGAGACACCCTCTTGATTTGTAGAGATATTTTGCTTCTTATTTTTTTGTCTTGTTTTTATCTCGATTTTGTGTATTCATTCAATGTTTATACCCAAAGTTCACACAGAATATGACCTAATTGACGTATGCGCATTCAGAGCAGGGAGAAGAAAATCTTAAGACATGTCTTTTGCTTACAACCAAATTCATTCTAAAGATATAATAATATATATTACATATTAAAACATCTTTCTAGAAAAAGAAAACCCAGCAGCTGACCATACATTAAAGGAGAACACCACCTAAATAACAAATCCCAATATGTTATTTCCATTTTTTTGTGAACATGAGCTTCCCTCTCTGGCATTTTAGGCCTTTATTTTTATAGGACAGCTAAAGACATGAAAGGGGAGAGAGAGAGAAAGAGAGAGAGAGGGGGGGAATGACATGCAGCAAAGTCCCGCACGTCGGAGTCAAACCCGCAGCCGCCGCGTCGAGGAATAAACCTCTATAAACTCTACCGGGTGAGCTACCCAGGCGCCCATATAATACCATCTATTTTAAGACATGTTGGAAACAGAACATTTGATGTCATCTGTACGTCATTCTCTCCGCACTAAGAAAGAAGATGTGTTGGGAGATGAGTTGAGGGCGGTATGCCTGAAGGCCGGGTGCTCTTCCTTTCTTGCTAGATAACAGCTGAATGCTTTGGGCTGAATCTGAACAATAGGTCATCTGAGGGTGAACAACGCAGTTTTGGATTCATTTTGTGTGACGCAGGGACTTTGTCATCTGCGTCCCTGAGGTTACACAATCTAACAAGAAGCTACAGTACATCCCTGGAAGCTACATTACACAGCAGCTCCAAGCACATACTAGCCTGACGTGGTCCTACTCAGATTCGAGTCAGAATATGAGTCTGACGCTGCTCCACTGGGCTGTGATTATGGGGCGCGTTTCAACCGAACCAGGAAAGAAAATGCCTCTGCACTCAATTGGATACACCTACAACCAATCAGAGCAACGGAGTATGTGACGTATGTTTTGCCGAATCCCGTAGGAAGGATGGAAAAAACATCATTCCGATTGACAAATGCCTTGATCGCCGTTCTCTGTTCCTCTTTTAAAATGAATGTGCTGTCGATATCTTCTATAACAGACACAAATCTACAGCGGCAGCCATCTTTGTTGTAAACAAATTCAACCCAGGCGCTCTTTGGTGACGTGGTTGATTACGTTACTGTTGATCATCTGTCCATCATCGTATAAAGCCCGCCCTGACAATTTGATTGGTCCGAACAGCTCTGGTTGGAGCATAGTTGCTCCACAACAGATCAAGTCCAGACCGAACTTCCCAACCTCAAATGTTGTGGGCGGGGCTAAGTTCGGCTGGCATCCAGGCTAAGCATATAACCTACATATTGCCAAACTGTGACGTAGAGATGTTTGGAATTAACTCTACACTGCTCATCTAAACTATGTGCCACATCTTTTGACTTTGGCATTCATGGATACATGTAGTACCTTCTCAGCCACTTTCTCTACACCTTTGCGTAGCTCGTGCACCATGTCGCTCATCTCAAGAGCTTTATTGGAGCTGAAGTTGTTGAAGTCATCATAGTGAGCCATGCTATGATGGAAATGCCACAGAGGATCCCTCCATGCCACCAAGAGCTTCAGAATCACCTCCGTCAGCTCTTCTCTCTACAGTGACAACAGGACATTAAAAAGTCAGTTCAAACTCAAGCCATCCTTTTAAGTCATGACAGTTGTGTGTAGTTAGGATGGAATTGATATCAATCATTGAAAAAAACTGAAAAACACATGTTGTACAATGGATTAAATATAGAATAAAGGAAACTTTATGATGCGGACAGTGCATGCCAATAACAGGAAATAGTTTTTATAAAGGTTAATTCACCGCCATTCTCTGAGCGTTCTCCTTGCCATTTGGGGTGAGGATGGTGGAGGTATGACAGTTGCGACTGACCCGGCCAATTTGATTCCTACTGGGCAGGAAATACTGCTCCTGACAGTACAGACATGAATGCAAGAATGAGATGTCAGAGGTTAGGGTCTCCTAAATGTCAACTGTGTCTGGAGTAAAGAAGTTATGAATGAAATAGTAGAATGGCTTGCAATTGCAAAGAATCACGTATGGTATATACATACTGTATGTGTGTGTACACTAGGGGTCTAATGATACATCGATCTGGAACGATATATCGTTTCAACGATCAACAATCCAATTTCATCGATGCAAAGTGAAAATATTGATACATATCATGTGCATTGTTCATGATTCAAAAGAATAGTTTGTTTTCTTTTAAATGTCTGGAGAAGCTCGGTAATTAAATTGTTAAATCATAGTTTAGTTGCTTTTTAGTGAGTTGATATAAATGTTAAATGGGATTATATTATATTGATCTCAGGCCCCTGAATTTCATTGAATTAAATTTATCGTGGCAGACTTTACGACATGTATATTATTTATTTGTGAGCAAATATCATCCAAAGAATCAACTTAATATCGGATCAGGAGGAAACTCATGATTTACACCCCTAGTGTACACTCAATTGCCATTCATAATCAATTATTTTGTCCATCCTGTCATAATCCTGGGTTTTGTTTAGTTTCCTGTTTTATTTCGTAGGGTCCCTTCCTATGTGTCATGTCTTGTTCGATATCTTGCCTGACTTCCTGCCTTGTGTATGGGTATAAGAAGTATAAGGGTTGTACGCCAGAAGGCTACCTCAAAACCATGGCTCAGGAGCTCATTGCCTGATTGGTTAAAGGACTTCTTAGAAGCCCCTGATTCCCTGCCTTCTTCTCTGTCAGCTAGCCTCCAGCCTGCTAGCATCCAGCAACCCAGAGTCTACGCAGCCCAGCGATATGTTTGCCATCCAGCCGGACCCTGAGCCTGTTTCTGAGTTCTCCTGTCTGGTCAACGTCTTGTCTGTTCCTGAGTTGACCATTCTGGCCAACATCTTGTCTGTTCCTGAGTTGACCAATCTGGCCAACGTCTCGTCTGTTCCTGAGTTGACCATTCTGGCCAACGTCTCAACTGTTCCTGAGTTGGCCCAAGTTTCTGTTGACCTGCAACAGCCCCAAGTTTCAGAGCTGCAACAGAACCCTGCTTCTACAGTCACCTCTGGTTCCCCCTGAAATACAGCAGCCATCTCCTGACACCTCACCTGCTGCAGTTCTCGGACTCTGTGAAGCAACTGCCTGCCCCGATTAACTCCACCTCTACTCGGACTAAGCTTTGCCTCAGCAGCCCGTTGTTTCTCCAGCTGCCCTGTTGCTGGCCCCCAACCCAGCTGCCCTGTCGCTGGTCATCAGTCCAGCTGACATGTCTCCATTCCTGCAGCCCAGTGTCCAAGCTAAGGTTTCCGGATTGACCGCCGTCAACCTCCTGCTGATCTCCAGAGGGTCTCCGCGTTCGCCACTGGCCACGTGAGAGACATCTCCTTCGCTGTCTACCATCACAGAGGGTTCACCTTCCTTGCCAACCTCCAAAGGGTCTTCACAACCTCCGGAGAGGTCTCACCGTCATCGTCGCCGGCCTCCAGATGGGTTCCATCCTCCACGCCTGTCCCCAGTTCTAAGTCGTCTGTTGTCCCCAGTTCTAGAGCCTCTGCTGTTCCCAGTCCCAGGGCCCCTGCAGTCCCCAGGTCCAGAGCCCTGGCAGTCTTCAGTGCCTGTGTCCCTGGTTCGACCAGAAGCTGTTCCGGACAACAAGTCCCTAGACGGTTCACCAGAGGTATTCTGCCTGTCTGCCCTGCCCCCAGGCCAGCTGCCTGAAGTCTTCATTTCTGTGTCTGCCTTGCTCTGAGGCCACCTGCCTGAGGTCTTCCACTATGCGTCTGCCCTGCCTCCAGCTCCGCCTTTGCCCTGTCCCCAGGCCACCTGCCTGAGGCATTCGGCTCCGCTCCTGTTTTTTCTCCTTCTGTTCCCTGGATACTTGCCACTGAGTTCCTTCTCAAATCCCACTCCACCCACCCAACTCCACTTGGACTTTTGTTACTTTCCGTGTGTTTTGCGTCATCTGGAATCCGTCATTTAAAGGGGGGAGGGGTACTGTCAGTTTAGTTTCCTGTTTCACTTCTCATGTGTCATGACTTATATGATCTGCCTGACTTCCTACCTGTGTTTTCCCGCCTTTGTGATTGTCTGCCCTGCCCTAAAGCATTTTGCGTGTTCATCAGCCCTCATGTCACCTGTCTCTCGTTACAACCCTCATTGCCTTGTGTATTTACTTTGTGTGCTCCCTTTGTCTGGCGTCAGGTTGTTGTATTTTGTGTCAGAAGTCTTGCCTGCTTTAATTAGTTAGTTTCCCAGTGTTTCGGTGTTCCTGGTTTTCTTTTGGATTTGCCTCAGTTCTCTGCCTGTTTTTGGAAGTTTTTCTTAATTAAATCATTGAACTCCACCTGCCTCATCCTCATCTGTGTTCTGCACTTGGGTCCAAACCTGCATTCTAGATACCCTGATATATCGCATTTATCAATGCGGGTAGGCTAAATAAGAGAATCTCTGTCAGTATAACCAATATAGTTCCACAGCAGCTCAAACTACATCATTTTGGAGTAATAAACAAACAACTGAACATTGGAACCTTCATAAAGAGAGGATTTATTGCATGGCTGTTGTGTTAGACAGCATTAGTTTCAGCTAGCTGTACCTAATAAAACTGACCACTGAGTGTACGTATGTATGTATGCAGTATAAAATGCTCCTTGTCTAATCAATTAAATGATCAATATATATATATATATATATATATATATATATATATATAGAGTCTATTTAACACATTTAGCAAACATAAATATCCTGTTACAACATCAAACTTATTTGATAACCATCACTGGAAACCCGTTGTCAGACAAATTGCATAAAGGCGACTTACAAACTCGGAGTGAAGGTCATTTGAAATACCGTGCATCCTGGCTGAGTGCTGGATGACCCGGTCAAACAGGTTAGACAGGGAGAGGACGTGGCACCCAGCGTGGGCATTGGTACAGATAGGTGATGCACCCACGCTGGTCAGTCTGCTGCAGAACAACAGACAGACCAACACCTCAAAAGACACTAGAAGAAAGACCAAGGGGACAACAAAAATGATAAATAAAAACAAAACGGTGAACTGAAAAAAAAAGATCCAAAACACAGAACACACAAGTCTCAAGCTGAATTATTCTTAAGAATGAGAAAATGTCATGTCCTCTGCTTTTGAAAAAGTATTTAAAGTGTTTTTTTCCCCCCAATATGTTTAAGTCAGGATGGAAAATCAATCAAGAACAGAATGAAATATAAAGACAGAATCATAATGGAGTAGTGGAGAGAGGACTGACAGTTCTTTCTTCATGCAAAGTTGTATTCCTGAAATACCTGATCTGATGTTTCGAGGCATCCTGCAGAGCACGGAGGAGCTCTTGTCTCCGAACAGATGGTGCAGAAGCTTTTCTATTCAAAGATCCCTGAAGCCTCATATGAGGGTCCCTTACTGACCATTTCCCTTTTACACTTACAGGACATAGCAAAGAGAGTGAGAGAGAGAAGAGGGAGGGGGTCATGCAGTTTGTTTGTGTGTGTGTGTGTGTGTGTGTGTGTGTGTGTGTGTGTGTGTGTGTGTGTGTGTGTGTGTGTGTGTGTGTGAGTGAGTAAGACTATCATAATAGAGTAACCTTAGGCAGTCTGCAAGAGCAATGACATCATCAACCAAGGACATCATTCCAACAAAGCGTCATTCGATTGACACTTTGGATCCACTCGGCACGCTCCAGTACCTATGACTAATGTCTGCATGCCCTCCAGCTTGAGAACAGATATAGAGCCAAAAGGTCATTTAGAGCGCTACAAAGAGAGCTGATGAGTGAACTTCATGAACTCAGAATGACAATGGTGTTTAACTTTTTTATTTAACCGAACCCGTTTTTTAGGAGTTTTTTAAAGTGTTGTATTCACGCCAGTGGTCCCCTTGTGCCCGTGCCCCATCATAGCGCCCATTCTGGGCGCTGCGTTTTAACCCAAACCTAACCTAGGGTGACCATATTTTGATTTCCAATAAAAGAGGACACTTGGCCCGGACACGAGACACAAACTTCAGACAGGCTTCTCAGAGGTTAATGAACATGCTTTATTATGCCTCAGTGGTATAACAATAAATTCTGTAATAAAATAAAATATGTAACAACCTGTAACAAAATAATAATAATAATAATAATAGTGTTTGAAAAGACTTCTGTAGAAGTTGAAGTATCAACTCAAGCTTTTTACTCAAGTAAAAATGTAAAGTATAAAAGTAAAAGTAATGTAAGGTGAAAAAATGCCATTAAGGACAAAAGCTTAGCCTGCCCCACATGGGCCTATAGTGCACTACCCCACCACATTTTTTCTAAAGGCCATAATATCTATAATAATGTTATATTAAAATCATACCTGCAAACTCAGAAGGGCATGACACATCTCTGAGTCTGTGTTTTTCAGACAACAGCAGCTACAGTCTGGGGTTACAATCCTCCAGTGAAATACAGACACACTTTTACACCGTTTAGCTGTCAGCATTTTAACCATGTTTAATCCAGCTGCTAGCTAACGGTAGGCTAACATTACCTGCTGTTGCAGGTAGTGTAGTGTTAACTAGCTAACGGCAGGCTAACGTTACCTGCTGTCGCAGGTAGTGTAGTGTTAACTAGCTAACGGTAGGCTAACGTTACCTGCTGTCGCAGGTAGTGTAGTGTTAACTAGCTAACGGCAGGCTAACGTTACCTGCTGTCGCAGGTAGTGCAGTGTTAACTAGCTAACGGTAGGCTAACGTTACCTGCTTCCAACTGTAGTGTTAACTAGCGTCCCATGCTGCAATGTTTCGGTTCCCTCTAATGTCCGTTTTCGGAGCATCAGAGTAGCACCTAAATAAGGCACCGAAATCTGCGTTGCTATTCGGTCCGGTAGATAACGGTCGTTAAGGCACCGGTGCCGTATTAGCACCGGGTCTGTGCAGGTGCGATGGATTGCGTACAAACCAATAGGGTGTGGGAATGGTATATGTTTATACTTCTCATCCAACCACAATCAAATTCGCTCTCTCCAGATGGCGCGATTTATCTGGATAGGTTTCTTTTTTTGTGTGTGTGTCTTTGAACGATGACGAGCCGGAATGAAAACAAGCCGAACTGAAATAGGAGTATCAAGGCTATTTTTATAATGTAAGGAGTAGAAAGTACAGATAATTGCGTGAAAATGTAAGGAGTAGAAGTGAAATGTCTGCTGTAAAATAATTACTCCAGTAAAGTATAGATACCCAACATTTCTACTATATTTCTACTTAGGTAAGGTAACGAAGTATTTGTACTTTGTTACTTGACCCCTCTGGCGTCGCGGCAGAGCCGCCCACAAGGCAGCCTCTCGGGAATTACGTCACGCAACAAAGTAACATAGTATTGTGTGCAAAGCGCCAGTCAATCTAAGTACACGCTTAATGGTCCCATGAAAAACAGTGAAAACCGGACATTTTCATGAATTTATAAAAAAAAAACAGACGCCCCGGACAGTATGTAAACAGTGGACATGTCCGGGCAAAAGAGGACGTTTGGTCACCCTACCCTAACCCTAACCTTTGCATAATCCTAGTGCCTTCCAGGCAGCGCTGGGGGCTTAAAACACCAAACACCCCATAGGGCAGCAGTAAATGAATGTCATGTTGTTTAGAAAAGCCAGTTGAATGACGTCAAGTAATAGCTAGCTAATTGTAGCTTGGATCAGTTAATCTCAGTTATCTTTCTATGTGTTGGTCAGACATCATCAGTTGGCTAATAGAAACGTTTAAGGTTGTTATTCCTATTATTACAATTTCTTTTGACAATAAAATAAAAATGGGTGGTAAGGTGGCTCAGTGGTTAGCACTGCTGCCTCGTAGCAAGTAGGCACTGCAGACTTTGATCCCCGGTCCCTTTCTGTGTGGAGTTTGCATGTTTTCTCCGTGTTTGCATGGGTTTCCTCTGGGTACTCCGGTTACCTCCCACCAAAAGACGTGCACGCTATAGGTATCTCCTGCCATTGTCCTTGACGTAGGTACTGGCATTTACAACTGGAGGGCACCAGACTATGTCTGCCCACTGCTCCTAATTAGTTAGGATGGGTTAGGATCAGGCACGTGCGCACATAGACATCAAAAGGGGCTTGAGCACCTGCCCTTTATCTCTTGAGAAAGTGCCCTTTTTTCTGGATGCATGCTTTTTGTTTGTTTTTTTATTAATTTGACAGTGCCTGACAGTTGCAATAACGCTGCAAAGACGCAGGCAGATGCTGACCAATCAGAGCAGACTGGACTTTTCAGGAGGGGGGGTCTTAGTGCTAAAAGGAAGCATTTCAAACAGAGTGTCAACACAGGTGCTGCAGCAATAGATAGTATGAGAAAAATGTGTTTTTTGACATTAAAGCTAAAACAGCTCAGCCTAATAATAGCTGAAGCTGACAAGGGACAGAGTGGAGGTAGAACGAGCAATGCATGTTCCATAGCAACAGTGTCTTGTCCCCATCCCTCTTCATTTTGGCACCAGCACCTCTAGCATGTGCAATCCGTGCAGAGAGGAAAATCACTGGTATCAAAATTGGGGGTTGTGACTTTAAAGCCAATTTATTTGCCGTTGATGTGTTATTAACATTATCACAACAGTCAGTTGAGGAGGTTGGAAAGTTTTTAGGATATGAGGTGAATTTAAATAAGGGTGAAGCCATCCCATTAAACCACTTGACCTATCCGTCACATCTTGGTTCTGTTCCCATTCAATGGAAACTACAAGGTATGAGATATCTTGTAATTAACATTAAGACTCCCATAGATGAGATTTTTGATTCAAATATACCTCCTGTTCTTAAGACAATTAGGTAGGATATCAAGAGAAGAACAGAAGGGATTAAAAATAAATATTTTATCTAGACTTATTTCTTATATCAGCGATACCTCTCAAATTCCCTCCTTACTGGTTCAAAGAAATTAATAAGTTATTCACAGATTTCCTGTGGAGGAATGAGAAACCAAGAATCAACTACAAAAGATTAACCAGACCTAGGAAAAGTGGAGGACTGGGAGATCCAGATGTTTTTCTTGCTCATAATGCTAGGTTTCCTTTGATGTGGGCTTATACATGCAAGAGATTGAGGAAAACATTTTATCTGAACAAACCAAGTCAATCTCATGTGCTTTATGGTTTGACCCTAAAACCAACTTGAAAATAGTTGATGTGGTGAGTGGAAGGTAGAGGACCCAAATGCAGGTGGAGGCAGGCAGGCAGAAGATGGTTTGAACACAGGAATTTAATATAACAGAAAACGGCAGTACAAAGACTGGAAAACTCACAAAGTAATGCATAAACTGACGGGCAAAAACACTGGCAGGAACACAAGCCACGAGGGAGCAAAACACAAGTCACAGGGAAGAACACAAGACGATCTAACAAGAGACAAAGGCAACACAGAGGCTAAATACATGAGGGGATGAGTAAAGGTGCGACAACAGGTGAAACACATCAGGGTGGGGCAGCAGGACAATCAACAAAGGAGGGAAAACACAGGAAGTTAAGTGGACAAGACAAGACAGAAAACAAGACTATCAAAATAAAACAGGAAACAGAACATAATAATCAACGAACAGGAATACACAGTACAAATAGGGATACACAGTGAAAACAGAACAGAAAAACACAATGAACAGGGGAATAGAAAAACAGAAATATACATAACCGGGAACAGAAATATACACAACCGGAATATACAAAACAGGATACATACGGAATTCTATAACCAGGCAACAGAAAAGGAACAAAACACAAGGCAAAATACAGAAACCATAACAGAATGCAAGAAAAAACACGGAAACCACAACAAGTTGACACTCTAATCAAATTATCTTGCGAGCGTTTCCTTTTCAAAGGGGCATCCCTACCATCATGCCCTATATGGAAGAAACGCCTTATGAACCATCTGCTATGATTTAAGAGATGTTGACATTTTTGCATATTTACAACTGAAATCAATCCTGGGGTTACTTATTTCTCAAGAAACCTACATAGGGTGCGACAACGATCTGGACAAAAATTGGAGGGAGCTTGCCACAGGGAGGAGAACAGTTTCAAAGTTAGATACGTTATTGTCCACTGCATCCTTTGACAGCTTATCCTCCATCAAACATCAATGGGAGTGGGACTTGGGCATATCTCTGACTAATGCAAAGTGGGAGATGGTTACCAGAAACACAACAGCTTTATCTAAATATGTAAAATACAAAATTCTTCAAATTTAAGTACGGTACTACACACAGCGTATATAACCCCAAGCATACTTACAAAATGGACAACTCCCTCTCATATCTATGTTGGCATGGTTGACAAAAAGTGAGTTAAAACAATGGTGATTGACCATATCACCCACTGATGAAAGCGCTTGTATTTGCTGCTTTGTCAAGTAATACAAGAGTGTGTGTGGCGACTTTCCCACCCTAAATTTAAATGGCGTAACACACGTCACCCTCTGCCATCGACTGCAACCGGTCTGTGTGCAGCTCAGGTGGGACACCGACACCTGACGCTCCGTCTGTACTCCCTGTATTTAAACCACCCTCTCTCGGAGTCGCTTTTCATGCGGACTCCGGGGAATAAGCTCCCTGGAGCTAAGTTAGTAAGAAGCATTACTGGGACATGAATGCACACAGATGGAAAGAGAAAGGAGCTTAATGTGTCAGAGGAAGTCTCCCGGCAGTCTGAAACCATAGCATCATATTTAAGGATCAGGATAGAGAAATCAACTCGGTCTCCTGCTAACTCTGTTAGCCTGGTCGGTCAAAGTTTTCAAATCAAAATCAGAGTAAACTGAGGGAAAGGTTAAAATGGCTATCAGCTGACTTATGGCTACGGTCCCAACTATGTGGACAAGCAAGACCATCTCTCCGTTCATCCATAGGCGGCGCCAGGGAGAGGCTAGGGTGTGCTATAGCTACCCCTAGCATTGCCATAGCACCCTCTTAGCACCCCCAAGAAGTTGCTGTGGTTGATTTATAAATAAATAAAAAATCATGAATGTGTAAATAGTATAATTTATATTTGAAAAATGAATATATACATTAATAAATGTATTAAATGTAGTAATAAACTGATTATTTTTAGGCTAAAAAACACAGGTGATCGTATTCGGACAAAGGGTGCAGCACACAGTGAACTTTTGACCTTACTTCCGCAGTAACGTCGCCACACAGAAGAAGAAGAGCTCAGTATTTGGAGCCGTTAGGATTAGAGAAGTGAGTCTAACGCTAGCAATGGATAGTTTTTTACTCCCTACATCAAGGTGTGGAGACTTTATCAAAACCTGTAAATGAGACTGAGAGATATGGTGAACCTGTCACCAACCGGGACGAAGAAAAGCAGCCAGAGGAAGCTGATCTGACCACGGCCGTGATTGCTGCTGAGGATGCTTAACGTCACCCTGCTGTACATGACATTACACCAGTGGATCGCACAGCAGGGCCACAGTGGGGGAGTCAGCTGATAGGGGTCCATGCAAGAACTTTACTCTTACCTCTGTTAGGTGTAGCAGGGAGGAGTAGGGAATAGTGGACCCAAAATGCAGAGGCAGGCAGGCAGGCAGGAGAATGTAGAGGTGGAGGGTTTAATAGTCCATAAAAAACGAGAGCAAAAAACCGGACACCGGGAGACGCGACAGGAACACACAAACACAAACAATGATCTGACACTGGACAAGGGGAACACCAAGACTAAATACACAGACTAATGAGATAACACAAGACAGGTGACACAAGGGCTGGGAAACAGGTGAAACACATTAGGCAGGGCAGAGCAATCAACAAAAGGAGGGAAACACAAGACAGGAAGTAAAGTGGACAAGACAAGACAGAAAACCAGAGACTTCAAAATAAAAACAGGAAACCGAGCACAAAACAGACCACCAAAATAAGACAAGACACCAAAACCATAACAGTACCCCCCCCCCAAGGGACAGATCCCAGATGTCCAAAAAAAAACAAGAAAGAAGCAAAAGACAAACCAGGGAGGGAGGAGGGGGCCCGGAGGAGGGACGACCCAAAAAGTCAAACTAAATCAACCCCGGAGGGGCGAGGAAGGCACCGGAGACACTCGGGGCAAGGGAAACAGAGAGAGACCAGAGGGAAAAGAGAGTCCTGGGGCACGGGGGAACAGGGAGTCCAGGAGCACAGGGAACAGAGAGTCCCGGGGGCACGGGGAAACACAGAGCACTGGGGGCACAGGGGGCCACAGAGAAGGCAGAATCCCACAGGCCGGAAGGCGCAGGCCAGGATGCTTCAGGCGGCCGACGAAGGCAGAACCCCTCAGACGGCCGAACAGAACGGTGAGGGTTCGGTAGGAGGCCCGTCTGCAACGGGCGAATCCCCTCAGGAGGACGAACAGGACGGGGAAGTCTCTCAGAGCGGCGGGCGAAGGCGGTACCCCTCTGGCGGCGGCGCAAGGCCCAACCCCTCTGGTGGCCGTCGGCGAAGCGTATATCCCCTCAGGAGGCCGGGCGGGCGGCGATAATATCCCTCTGGAGGCCGGCGCAAGGGAGGAGTCCCCTCTGGAGGCCGGGTGGCAAGGAGAGTCCCTCTGGAGGCCGGCGGAGGCGGGGAGATATCCCTCAGGAGGCGGTGCAGGGAGGAGATATCCCTCTGGAGGCCCGTCGGTGGAGGAGATATCCCCTCTGGGGCCGTCGGCGAAGGAGAGTTCCCTCTGGAGGCGGCCCGGCGATACCCCTCAGGAGGCCGGCGCGCAGGGCACACCCTCAGGAGGCAGCCAACCCCCTCAGGCGGCGTGAGGGCGAGAACCCCTCTGAGGCCCGTGCGGCAGCCCTCAGGGAGGGTGGCAGGCGAAAGCTAAAACCCTCCGAGGGCCGGGCAAGCAACGGGTCAGCTGAGCTGGAGCCAAAGGCAGAGTCAGCGCGGGCGGGAGCCAGGCCGAGGAGTCAGCGGGGCTGGAGCCAGGCGCAGAGTCGCGGGCTGGAGCCAGCCGAAGAGTCCAGCGGGGCTGGAGCCAGGCGAAGAGTCAGCCGGGCTGGAAGCTAGCTGGGAGTCAGGGGGCTGCTAGCTAGCGCGAAGTCAGGGGGCTGCTAGCTAGCTGCGAGGTCAGGGGGCTGCTAGCTAGCTGCGAGTCAGGGGGGCTGCGGCTGGCTGCGAGTCAGGGGGCTGCTAGCTGGCGCAGTCAAGGGGGCTACGGCCGGGACTCAAGGAACTCTAGGGGGCTGCTAGCTGGCCTGGACTCAGGGGGATGCTAGCTGGCCTGGACTCAGGGGAGATGCTAGCTGGCCTGGACTCAGGGGAGATGCTAGCTGGCCTGGACTCAGGGGAGATGCTAGCTGGCCTGGACTCAGGGGAATGCTGCTGGACTGGGGAGATGCTAGCTGGCCTGGACTCAGGGGAGATGCTAGCTGGCCTGGACTCAGGGGAGATGCTAGCTGGCCTGGACTCAGGGGAGATGCTAGCTGGCCTGGACTCAGGGGAGATGCTAGCTGGCCTGGACTCAGGGGGAGATGCTAGCTGGCCTGGACTCAGGGGAGATGCTAGCTGGCCTGGACTCAGGGGAGATGCTAGCTGGCCTGGACTCAGGGGAGCTAGCTGGCACTCAGGGGAGATGCTAGCTGGCCTGGACTCAGGGGAGATGCTAGCTGGCCTGGACTCAGGGAGATGCTAGCCTAGCCGGGACTCTGGAAAGCCGCTAGCTAGCCGGGACTCTGGAAGCGGCGCTGCTAGCTGGGACTCTGGAAAGCCGCTAGCTAGCTGGGAGTCTGGGAAGGGACCCAACATCAACCCACAGTAAGGAGAACTGCACGTCCCCAGGGTCAGCAGAGCTGCACGCCAGCCCGGGAACAGAAGGGTTGCACGTCGGCTTGGGAACAGAAGGGTTACACGTCAGCTCGGGAACAGAAGGGTTGCACGTCAGCTCGGGGAACAGAAGGGTTGCCCGTCAGCTCGGGAACAGAAGGGTTGCACGCAGCTCGGGAACAGAGGTCAACAGGGGTGCCGACAAGGCAGCAGGGGCAGGCCCCCGGACAGGCACGGGGACCAGGAGTCGGCTCGTGGCCACTGGAAGGCCTGGGAACACCAGAGAGCACTGGGAAAGTCACAGAGCGAAGGTTCAGGCTCACCGTTAGGAGACTCCAGGAAGTCTTGAATCCAGTCTGGGAGGGAGCTCGGAGCCAGGGATGGAAGCGCCGCTCGCGCGAAAGCAGCCTGGAGAACTGCCTCCTTGGCCTTCCGACCTCTAGTGAACCTCCACTCCCCAACAGCACAAATAAGCCTGCAGGTGAGGTCACTGAGGTCGTATGCCATTGTCTCTGCTGGGTCCATGGTGGTCAGATCATTATGTTAGGTGTAGCAGGGAGGAGTAGGGAATAGTGGACCCAAAATGCAGAGGCAGGCAGGCAGGCAGGAGAATGTAGAGGTGGAGGGTTTAATAGTCCATAAAAAACAAGAGCAAAAAACCGGACACCGGGAGACGCGACAGGAACACACAAACACAAACACAAACAATGATCTGACACTGGACAGGGGAACACAGCCAAGACTAAATACACAGACTAATGAGATAACACAAGACAGGTGACACAAGGGCTGGGAAACAGGTGAAACACATTAGGCAGGGCAGAGCAATCAACAAAAGGAGGGAAACACAAGACAGGAAGTAAAGTGGACAAGACAAGACAGAAAATCAGAGACTTCAAAATAAAACAGGAAACCGAGCACAAAACAGACCACCAAAATAAGACAAGACACCAAAACCATAACAACCTCTGTCTCGTGGAAGAGCATTACAGTAAACGTGTTTTACAGAAATGTGAATAAATGGATCACCGAATCTAAGTTATACAGCGCACTGGACATCGGTTTATTTTTAACCCAGAAAACATGTTCGCCCTTCGTGGCTTATTTAGATATATTAAGTCACTACAGATATGACTACAGTATTTTGACCATACGTGCAAATGTGAAAACTGTGTGAGGATACATGCGCGTGTGTTCTTTATGTGTGTGCTTGACTATGGGTGGTGTATTTGGCCTGCTGCATTACTCTTCTGAGCCAATGCATGAGAGCTGCAGTAATGATTGTTTGAACCCCGGCTTGTTGGCTGGTATTTGAAATATGTTTGGTGGGCTAATCAGAGTTCTATGGTGCTGTTGTATCGGCAACTTTAAATCAATCTCTCTCGTTCGCTCGCTTAGTAAACCGCGGCGGAGGTGGCTGGACATCTGCGCGAGTGTGTGTAATGTTAGGTTATTTGTGTCAAGGGAAACTCAAAATTTCAGAGCACCCTCACTGAAACGTCCAGCAACCCCAAAGCACCAGCAAAAGAACATCTCTGGCGCCGCCACTGCGTTCATCTGCTGCCTGCTTCGGGGTTCTGGTAGACGTAAGGTCCTGGAGGGACTTCTCAGCAGAGCGGATGATACGCTGCAGTCTTGCCCTTGTCCTGGGTGGTGGCAGCAGTGTACCAGATGGTTATGGTAATGTGTATGTTAATTATTTAAAATGTCTGATCAAAGGATACTCAAACCCCAGGAAAGATGTCTCACACCACACATGCTGTGAGATGATGGCGCTCCAGCCCAGTGTCCCAACCCCCGTGCTCCTCGGATGAGGAGAACAGGGGGAAACATTTAACAGCACACAAGCAAGCGTGGGACTTCATCAAAATGTAATCATGTATTTCTGTTTAAATTCTGCATACACAAATACTCATACCTCTATATACTGTATACAGTATATCTATATAGACATGTAAGAGTGCCTTGATGTTTTGTTAGGTAACATCATTCTTGATAATAGAAGGATTTTCAATGGTTTGATGGTTGCAGTATTTTATGATGTGTTTTATAAATCATAATGTTAGCAATGTTTGTATTCTACTTGCAGCTAAATACCTCTAGATTTCAATTATGGGAGATTTAGGTTAGTGAGACTAGAATAGAGAAGATTTAGTTCAGAACAAGTTAAGGGCAAGTTGTCATGAGGGATTAGTGAACTGTGGCCCTGCCCCTCTGGACTGAAGAACCTTTGTGAAACGCCCAAACTTTTTCCTCTCACTGTAATCCTCCCGCAGGCACACTGCCTCCATCCACCTCTCCATCCAAGTAGGTCAAAACTTGGTTTGCCTGTAAACATGCATGTTGAGTCTCTCTGGGTTGTGCAGGGCAGATTTAGTGAAAAAAAAGGGTTCTTTGTAGTTTAATCTCTCTTAGATCTCAGCCGCCGTGCCTTGTTTTCTGCTTCAATAAATGCTACATTTATAAAGAACCTGATTACGTGTTCTTGTGTGTTTGAAGTATACCACGCCACTTGTACACAGAGTTATGGAAATACTTTTTTAGCAGACCTTCAGATTATGAGACCAAATTAAAGCATGGTTCATCAGCTTTCCTCCTATAGGAGAGTGGTGCCCCAAACGTATTGTCTTTTGAATTTTAAACAAATAATTGCTGATAGCCAAAGCAGAGTGCAGGCATTCTATGATAAATTAAATATGAATGAATGTTAATGGGGTTAGGTTACTGGCTGTGGCTGAAGCGGAAGGAGACTGTATCGGCTGTCAAGTGACCTCATGGAGCCTCCAGTGCGACACACACCCAGGTCTGATCAACGTAGGGTGGGCCAGCCTCGGGTGAGGGTGTATTGTGATAAAAGGCCGAAACACCCAATGAGGCCAGGGTGAACAACTGATGATGTGTCGTATTGGAGGCACCAGGCGGTCATCCCCCAATCCAACCCCACCCAAGAGGACATCTCCAACAACAGCGCTTGTGCTGACTATCATTTTAGGATTTGTTTTATTTTTTTTTTTTTGTTTTTTTTTTTTTTTTATTTTTTTTTTTTTGAGTAGTGATGACTTCATGAGCTTCTTTAATGATACAATTACAACAATTAGAGATAAAATTCATCACCTTTTACACTCAACTTCTAACGGTTCACCTTTAAACGCAGAGTTGCTAGAAATAACGACTAGTCTCGACATATACTTAGACTGCTTTTATCCTATAGACCTTCAACAATTAATGTTAAAGATATCCTCAGCTAAGCCATCTACCTGTCTCTTAGACCCCATCCCAACGAGACTACTCAAAGAAGCATTACCTGTGGTTAACACCTCATTACTAGATATGATCAATATGTCTCTATTAACAGGTTATGTACCACAGTCATTTAAAGTAGCTGTGATAAAACCTCTTCTGAAAAAACCCACCCTGGATCCTGAGGTCTTAGCAAACTATAGACCTATATCTAACCTTCCCTTTCTATCCAAGATCCTTGAGAAGGTTGCTAATCAGTTATGTGATTTTCTACATAGCAATAGTTTATTTGATGACTTTCAATCAGGATTTAGAAAGAATCATAGCACAGAGACGGCACTGGTGAAAATTACTAACGACCTTTTAACTGCTGCAGACAAAGGACTTGTCTCCATTCTTGTTTTACTAGATCTTAGTGCTGCATTTGACACTATTGACCATTCAATCCTGTTACAGAGATTGGAACACTTGGTTGGCATTAAAGGAATTGCTCTGGGTTGGTTTAGGTCCTATTTCTCTGATCGATCTCAATTTGTGAATGTTAATGATAAATCCTCCAAGTACGCTAAAGTTAGTCATGGGGTTCCTCAAGGCTCAGTGCTTGGACCAATTCTATTCGCCTTATATATGCTTCCTCTAGGCAATATTATTAGAAAACACTCAATTAACTTTCACTGTTATGCAGATGACACCCAATTATACTTGTCAATCAAACCAGACGAAACCAGTCAGCTAGCTAAATTTCAAGCGTGCATTAAGGATGTAAAATCCTGGATGACCTATAATTTTCTGATGTTAAACCCTAACAAAATTGAAGTTATTGTGCTGGGCCTAAACACCTCCGAACTTCATTAGTGGGAATGCTGTTCTACAGCATTCCAACTATTGTTGTTCTCTGTCGGCCATTTTCTTTATTTTTCTGCTTCTGCTTATCCTCTTCCGACGTTTTTGGCTCTCTGTAACTTCTGCATACTTTCAGCTATTTTAAACCATTCAACTTTTCAAATGTTCAGCTCTTTCAGCTAATGATGGGACTTCTTCAACTTTCTTTCTACTATTTATACCTTTTAAAATTTTAAGCTTTTTAACACTTTTTTAACATTAAAGTCAATGAGAGCAGCCTTCATCTCCTTAAAATCTTCTTCTGCTTCAACATGTATCTCCTCCTACATTCTTCCACCTACAGACGTGGATTCAAAATGTAAAATGTTCACAAAATATTCAGGTATTCGGGGTGCTCTAGTGTTTTGATATCTTTTACAGTTTTTGTGAAAAATCTGTTTAAGTTTAGTGATTATTTCAGGAAATTTTATCGATTAAACAGGGTGTGTATTGCATGCTTTAGCTAGAGTGGATGACATCACAGCTAGAGGTGAAGCTTCAAAAATTATATTAGTTCCTTTGTCTGTAAACTGCTCTACGCCCACAATATCTACTTGTCATACACAATTTATACATCAAAACGTAGGTATTTTTGTCTAGTTTCAGAAGATCTGCTCAAGTTTTGTGATACGCCTTTACTTTGGCTGGTTGAGCTTCCAAATGACAAGATGTCCATATCGTTCTCCATTGGCTTCAATGATCAAACTCCTAGATATTTCCCAGCGAAACACTGAACGAACCACACTTTTGAAATCGCTGATATGACCACATTTTTACTGCTTATCCATATAAATTTTATAACGATACGCTCACAAAGGCCTTGTGATGCTCAGGATCACGTCATTTGACTGATAGCAGTTATCGCTTTGCCACTGTGAGGCTTTTGTTTGAGAGCTCGCCTCAGGGACTCTGAATAGCTGAAGCACAGCACAGCTGACAGATTCAGCAGGTGTTGCTCATCAACTCTTGATTACAGACATCAAATCATGTTTATAAACATATCCACTGGCCATTCGTTACCATGACAACACTTTCACAGACACACCCAGATACTACAGGCTACAGGCCCTCCTCCATCTCTCTCTTTCCCTTTTTCTCTCTCTCTGTCTCTTTTTCTCTGCCTCTCTCTCTCTCTTTCTCTCTTTTCTTTTCTCCATCCCTTCTCCCTCCCTCTCTGTCCTCTCCATCCCTCCTTCTCCTTCCTCTCTCTCTGTCTCTCTCTCTCTCTCTCTTTTTCTCTCCTTCTCTCTCCATCCCGCTTCTTCCTCCCTCTATCTCTCTCTGTTTCTCTTTTTCTCTCTCTCCTTGTTCCTTCTTTATTTTTCTCTTTCTGTCCCTTCTCTCCATCCCTCCTTCTCCCTCCCTCTCTCTCTCTCTCTCCTTCTCTCTCTCATCCCGCTTTCTCCTCCCTCTCTCTTGTCTCTCTTTTTTCTTTTTCTCTCTTTCTCTCATCCCTCCCTCCCTCTTTTTTTTCCTCTCTCTCTCCATACCTCTTTCTCCCTCCTCTCTCTCTCTGTCCCTCTCTCCATCCCTACTCTCTCCTCCCTCTCTCCCTTGTCTCTCTTCTTTTTCTCTCTCTCCTTCTCTCTCCATCCCTACTTCTCCTCCCTCTCCCTTGTCTTTTTCTCCTTCTCCATCCTGGTTTTCCTCCCTCTCTGTCTCTCTTTCTCTCCTCCATCCTTCC